>NW_015622189.1:62074-144032 GCF_000836295.1 Verruconis gallopava | reverse complement strand
TAAAAGATATAACCTAGAAGTCACATATGCACGCTCATACTAGAGGTCTTGCATCCACTAACAAACTGCGACCATTTGCACTCAGACCCTCAGAGGGTTTTCGAAATAACGGCATCTAATTGGTGCAGGAGTTTAAAGGAGTTTAGTGCGAAAAGCCTTACCCCATAGGGTAAGGCACGAAACGCCCTCTGAGGGTCTGAGCCTGCTGAGATAAGCGAGGACAGCAATGCGGCTGTAGTATCCCAGGAAGCGGCCACTGCCAGAGGAACAACACGCTTCTGCCGGACTGGATACCCGTACAAGGTTGCTCTGGCGCACGAGCAATGGTGCGCGGTTTGTAAAGGGGGTTCGAAAGACTTGAAAGAAAAGTACTGAGAGATACAAAGCGTGGAACAAGAAGCCGTTCGTGTGTCTGTGTCAATTTCCCAGAGAATCTTTGCCTGTTGGCGGACGAGTAACCAGGTATGGGGTAAGCCAAGGCCCGCGTACCCTGATGTTGCCTTAGACAGCAAGGCAGCAACAAGCTCCAGATGAGGCACGCCATCTGATGGTAAAGATAGTGCACACGTCGAACGCAGTCGAAGCCGTTTGTGACGTGCGACGGGTATGGGCCCCAGGTTCTCTTCTGAACTTGCGCTCCGTGGTCGAGAATGCGGCCGACGTCGTGCTACTTCTAAGCATATGAAGCATCGGAGCTCCCTTCAACCCAGGCCTTGATTTGGTTCACAGCGACGTATCCCACGCAAAATGGCACGCTTCACGATTACTTAACAGCATGGATCTTCTCTGCTTCATTTCGTAGTGAAATGGATGGTCTGACAAGAGCATCTGACCCAGGCCGTGCGTCCCATATTGCCAAAGCTGAATCCGTCCAATCCGCAAAGCGGACTTGTTTAACGATCTCCGCATGGCCGTGGCGCTCACGAATGGAGAATCAAGTTTGTGGTGGTCGTACGCTGTTCACGTTGGATCTAGCATTGAATCTTTCCTACTTTTCAAACACATGTGGCCCCAGAAACTGGGCACCAAAAACTACTGGAATGTCAGACTATTTGGTCTGCATCAATTGCCACCACTGTTAGAAATTGTCGTTGATGACATCCATCAAATAAACATATTAAGCTTCGTGCACAAAGAACGGGGTTTGACACGAATATCTGGCATCCAGCATCTGTTTTGTAATGAACAATGAGAACGCAAGGCCAAAAGCATAACCGCAAGGCCATTCAGTAGAGGTTGATACCTAGACACAGTAGCAAGACCTTGAAGATCACAAGGAATTTCAGCAGTAGACCTCGCGAATGAAATAGAATGAGCTGTTTCAAGTGAATCCGATGCCCTGTGCTCGGAACATCCCAATAACTACATTGGAGATTAAGGGAACGCTCCCAGGCTTAGTCACAATGCGAACGGGATATTGATTTTTTTTTTGATCTCTATCGAACAAGCTTACTGGTGTAGGTGTGCATCCGAGCCACACAACCGTCGAATTCCAAGGCAAGATCAGTAGGCAAGTGGCTAATGCCTTCTCAAGTTGCTTAGACGTCAAACATGCCTACCGCCACACTTAACGCAATGCCATCCTTACCCGTACCTCTACTGTTATCCAGAACAAACTTCAGGACGGAATCTATGTGAGAGTGGGCATGGCCAGCTTGTAAGCAATTGCCATGCGGCAACTGATCTCAAAACTGCCAAGAGGGGGAACTTGCACAGCACGCGAGACACTGAACTGCTCGGCCATTGTTGTGTGAAAAAAAAAGTGGAGGAAAATAAGAGATAACAGAGTCAAAGGAAGTTTGAAAGTGAAAAGGTATGCTATAGGGAGCATCTCAAATCTGAATTGTAAATCAAGAAATCGTAGGAAGTGGATCATCTCCAAGTACATGATCGAATGAAGCAAAGACTAGGTCTCGAAATCCACCGATAACATTCCGATTACAGCGAAATTCCAGTTCATCCTCCCCTTGGCTGAAATTTGTGGTGTAGACCTGCGCGCTTTCATAGGATGTAATTGTCATCCTTGGACTAGATGTCGCTATATGCGGCGGAGATAGTTTAGATCCGTACGATATGCGGGTAAGAATGAGCGTCTTTTCTCCAAGGTCTGCATGATTTTGATCGAAAGAAAGGATCCAGGGTTAATTAGATGGACCGCGACAATGTCGGTGACGGAACAGCTGGGCAACACTGTGACGATGTCGAAGGGAGGAGATCTCGCCTGTCAGCTCAAAAACACACATGTTCAGTGTGATTCCTCGGCGCGACATCTTCCTGGAAGTGAGAAAGATCAGTGCCTTTGAAGTCAAAGCACTAGGCCTCAGAGAGCTCCTCGTTTCTGCACCGGCAGTGTGCAGAGCAAGGAAGAATCGCGCGTTATAGCGCGAGTATCTGGTGGTAGACTTGGGATGCGCGGGGATACTTCGGCGGTCTGCTTTAGAACTAGTTCTAGTGCTTTTATCCCCGTCTAATGTCCGCCTGCTCTAAAAATTTCCGCGACTCGCATGGTGAACAACGGTTGATCGAGTCGCGAAAGACCACAGCTAAGCTGACCATGGGAAAGCGCTCGAGAGCCGATGGGCCTCCGGAAGATGCGCACACGAAACTCAGCAAGAAGCCCAGGCATGGCTCGACCACGGATCAGCTGGCAACGAAGCAATACGAGGAGATCATCACGGCGCGACAGTTGCAGAACCTTCTAGTGTTTGAACAGGACCAGGCGACCTTACTAAAGAGTAAGAATGTGCGAATGCAGATAGCATTCCACCTAGCTAACTTACTTGTATTGTAGCCGTCAATGCTTTTAGAGCTTTTCTCGCCAGCATACTACATCCTGAGAACGAAGACGATGTTCCGCGACGACGGGCCATATTACGGGAATACCTCGAGTCGCAGCGACCGAGAGACGTGGACGACGAAGAGACGGAGTATCTCCCCAACTTGATGCAGACATGGAACTTTGCGGCTTCTTCGAATAGCGACGTTCTGCTTTCGGCCGTTGCGTCCGCGATAGACCAGTTGCTCAAGATTCTGTCTACCAACCTTGAGCTTCGCGAGCATGGGATTCTGCTATGCAAAACGCTTCTACGGCAAGCCCAGCTTCGGTTATTATCACGTGGAGTGGCTTCTCAAAGACATAAGGAACACATCATTGGGCCCTGCCTTCGTATCCTGAAGGAAATTGTGTCATTCGACGGCGGAGTCCTAGCACGGTTGTTGTACTCTAAGCGCGACCTGGCATTCGATCCTCAAGCAATCGCAAAATGTTTGACATACAGACGACTGGATGCCACTGAGCCCGAGGACATTATAAAGAAGCCCTCTGTGCGTACTACGGCTGTGCGTTACGTCCTCGCCAACTTCAAGTTCCAGGATGACGGCGCAAAGGCGGACATGCTCAAGCAGGGGCCGATGATGCGCACGCTCGTCGATGGTATCGAGGGGGACCACCCACGCCTCATTGTGGAGATATTGCAATCGCTTATGAGGGATGTGGTTCAAGATCCAGGAATCCCACGGCGGAACAAAAGCTTCTTGTTCAACGAGCGAAATTTGCTCAGTCTTTGTCAACTATATAGAGTTAGCTTACCGGAAGGCGAAGTAAATGACCTCTCGGGTAAACCGCTCATGGACGAAGTTCACGACTTCATCGTCACAGTTTGCACCTCTCCTGATGCAGGTCTACTCCGTCCTTCGGGCTGGTATCCTCCTACGAATGACGAAGAGTCTCCGCTGCTTCAGGACAGTGCCGATTCTGGAATCGATCTCGGCCTTTCCGGCATAGATTATTACCGAAAATTCGGCAAGCATGTGCCTATCCGTAACCAGACTCTGTTCGACTTCATTCTCACTCTCCGGCCTTATGCTTTTGACTACGAACGGCAACTACTGCTTGCCATCTTCGAGGCTGCACCGGAACTTGTGGCTGTCTTTTGCAAGAAGATGGCGCAGACGTTCCCATTCTCCCCAAAGGTAACAGCAACGTGGGTTGGCTACGCAGCGGCACTGTTTGAAATAATACAGCTTCCTGTTCCTCGACTGTACAGCAGGATGAAACATTTACCACCACCTGTATCGATCATGATCGAGAGCGTGCTGCCTGCACCGCTGGACCAGAAGACCTTGAGACAATGTTTGGTCAGCAAGTCAAGCTTGGTCTGCTTCTTCGCTGTACGAATTCTAGCGGCCAGTATGCATAAACTCGGGGCTGTACTTAATATGCTGAGAGAAAGTGGCAAGGAAAGTGGGGGCAAGTTGTGGAATGAAGCAGAGGCAAAATTGGTGGAGGAATTCCGAAGACGCTGCCCTACTTTACAGGATATTGCAAAACTGTATGCCACGTTGCGGAATACAGCGACAGAGGCGAAGAAAATCATGCAGCACGAAGCCACACTGCGGTTGTTGGCACTGTACCACTCCGTGCTCCCGCAAATTGCACTTGAGGAGAAGGCTTTCGATGTGTCAATCCCTCTTACAAACGCGCTCCAAGAAATTGAGAAAGCTTCCGCGGATGAAGAGGTCGAAAATACGAAAATCAAAATTCTAGAGCTGGCTCATCTGGTGAAGATTGCAAGGAGCGCGTCATCAGTACATTGGATAGGCAAGACAAAGGGGTTAAAGTACTCTCCGCTTGTGACGCTACTGCGTTTGCTTGCGAGGAGCAACCCAAATCATGTCTCGGATATTGCGCAATTAGTGAGGGGAATTTTGGAGGATGGAGATGCCGTGCAGGTTGAGTACGCCTCATCTTCGGTATCAGACCACAACGATCCGAGACCAAGCGCTCTAGCTGTTCTGATATTCTCGCTCAAAGAATCGTATGACGGAGAGAGCATTCGAGCCTCGGATGATGCCGTGTACTCGTTCCTGGACAATTGTTTCCATCGATACACAGCACGGCCAATCAAGTATGAAGATGACAAGGATGCTTTACTTTCGAAAGCAGATATGTCAAGGGATGCATTCTCAAAACCGTGCAGCTTGATCTGTATGACGATATTGGAGCAGTGGTCATTTGTGCAAGAGGACAAAGAAACGATTGGCACATGGATTGCCAAATTCGTAGAATTGCTAGCCGCAACGGCGGATCCCCTTCCAGAGGCTATTCGAACAACAAAACTGCTGAAGGAGCTTGGAATTCGAAAGTACGAGGGAAACAAAGAGAAGCGTGAAGAGCGTCGCAAAGCGCTGGGAGACTGGATGGAGAAACACGTTAGAAGTATTGCCGACGCGGGAAAGCAACAGTCCACCACCAAATCGACAGTTGATCCAGAGGACGACAACGGTCCCAGTTACGTATCCCTAGATCTAACGTTCTTCAGCCTACCTCCTGAGCCTGAGAGCTACCCCGTCTTAACCCGCTACCGGAAGAAAGACCTCACGACATTAATCGAAGACGGGGACCTCAGCGCGCTGATTCTAAGCCTAGCATCTTCCCACCTTTCTATTCGTGTGCAAGCCTTAACTGCGTTACGGGCGACAATGACATCACTGTCCGCAAGCACACATATGGATAAGGACATGCTGTACTTGCTGCTAGGCGAGTTACTAGAAACGTGCGCAGACAACGACATCAACGAAAAACCACTTGCGGGCATCGCTGTCGCCTTTGCGTCGAAAGCAGTGGATGTCCTCAAGGATCCCACGCACGCTCTCTATCCCAAAGTAAACGAGTTCCTCAATCGCGGTCCTGTCTGGAGAGTCCGGGCGATGCCCGCCCACTGGCTTGAACAAGTGCTTCTTCACCCTCCAGGGGATAACGACACCGAGGGCGCGTATTGGCGCGAGACCACTTGGGTCCTGGACTGGCTTTTCTCCGGGCTCCTTACCAATGAGGATTTCGACATTCTCCGCCGAAACAGTGTGTTCGAAAAGCTGATGGCGTTATTCTTTCATCCTGCAATCAACGAGAGAAGGCGGTTCGCGGAGCTCATCACCGACGCGAGCGCGCTGGACAAAGAGCAAAGCTTGCAGGCTAAGGTTCGCCCACTCATCGTGAAGATTTTGCTCAGGGCGGCGATGGTAGAGGGCGCTACGATTCTCATCACCGGTGCAGGCGTGCTAGCTTGGCTGGGAGATGTAAAGACGATGGTGGCTGGTGATCGGAATGCTATCGCTGTTGTACAGCAGATAGAAGATGCTATTGTGCAGCGTGCCGATGCAGAGAAGATTAGACTCTGGAGTGGCGGGCTTTTGTGAACGACGGTTGAACGTCCATGAGATACCATAGAATCGAAGTCTTTCCGCTTTAAATCTGACTGTACAGTGCCTTGTCTACACCTTTTCTATTCTGCCATTCCCTATAGGACATCTTCCCAGGGGCCTGTGAGGATAAACGTTCTGCAGATTACACCCTTGCCACGAATAACTGGTCAGAACAAACGGGGTCCAGGAACAAGGAAGCGAGCCGTAAGGAAATTTGATGTCGAGGCTCAGAAACTCAATCCTGCTCAATTGCTGGAAATGGCGCTTCCGCGCGATTTACATGACAGCATCTCTCAGTCCGACACGGAGGGCTCACCGACGACGACTCCTTGCCGTACCTCAATGGCTAACTGTTGCTGCGGAGTAAATCAGCGGCATTGAAGTCGGCCGAAGCTATTCCGAGATCGGCTTTCCTATTCGAGCAATAGACGTAAAGCAAATCACCACGCATCCCACGTTTCTCCATCTGCACAGGCACATCTGACCCCTTTCGGAGGGGAAGCTTTCCGCAGCGATGGAACCGCATGTTTCGATCATTGGCAGTCGGTTGCGGGGCCCTGAGATGAGCCGTGGCTACGTGTCCGCAGGAATTCGGAATGTAAGCCTGATAATCCCATCGCCAGTTCTGCGACAATTGTACGTTCCGACCTCTCTGGACTTGCTCCTCGCCGCAGACTATTGGCCATGCCTCAGAGCGAAGTCGTCGTCAAAGGCTGGAAGGCCTCTTCGGAGGAGAAACGAGCGGGGCAGTCGGTCGATTTGCTTCTGGAGCCCCAAGATGGAGAAAATGAAGTCCTCTTCTCCTTCACCGGGATAGGCGATGGCGTTTTTCGTACTACATTGAGTTCAAAAAGCCACCCTTTGCCTCCGTGGCCAAGCGTACATAGACAAAACGCTGATCCGTTTCTAACAAACAAGGATGGGAAACGGGGGAAAGGGTCGCAGCAATCTGATCTGTCGCTGTTCTCCTCAGAGCCTAGCTTTAGCATTTCATCGACATTCGCGAAGGCGAAAGTGGAGTGGAAAGACGGCCCTCCCACAATTTCGATCTTCACTAAGGACCAGCTAGATGAGCCTATTCATTACGATCTGCCTCATCGATCATATGTCTTTGATGGTCCCGGCGTTGCCCATTACACACGCTACAAGCGTGATGCTTTGCATGTTGGGCTTGGGGAAAAAGCTGCGCCTATGGATCTGTCGAATCGGCACTTTATTCTTTCCGCAACGGATTGCTTCGGTTATGACATCTACCGGACCGATCCATTGTACAAGCATATCCCGCTGCTTATCAGCGCCACATCTGAACACGCGGTCGCAACGTTCTCAACCTCGCACTCTCGAGGAACGTACTCTGTGGGGTCGGAAATCGACGGAATGTGGGGTCGATACAAGGTCTACAGACAAGATTTTGGTGGCCTCGAGGAATACGTCATCGTTGGACGGACGGTGCAAGAAGTGATACGCAAATATGCCCATCTAGTTGGATTTCCGCTTCTGGTACCCCGCTGGGCGTTTGGCTATCTCGCTGGCGGGATGAAGTATTCGATGTTAGACGAGCCTCGTGCTTGCGACGCTTTGATGGACTTTGCAGACAAGCTGAAAGAGCATGACATTCCGTGCTCCGGTTTCCAGATGTCCTCAGGATACACGGTTGCGGAAACGGAGCCAAAAACTCGTAATGTCTTCACTTGGAATAGACATCGCTTTCCTGACCCAAGGGCGTTCATTGACGCATATCATGCTCGCGGGATTCGAATAATTGCAAACGTGAAACCGTACGTTTTAGCCAGTCATCCCGAGTACGAGCGTTTGCGCAAGGCCGGTGCTTTCTTCACCGATCCTCGAACTGGCGGAAGTGGCGAAGCCAGGTTGTGGAGTGCTGGAGGCGGCGAGAGCGGAGTTGGCGGACATATTGACTTTACATCCACGGCAGGGTACAAGTTCTGGTACGACGGAGCCAAGGAGCTTCGCCATCTCGGAATCGATTGCATCTGGAATGACAATAATGAATTTACGATTCCAGATGACAATTGGCAGTGCGCTCTTGAGTCTGAGATCATCAAGGAGTCTCGTCTAGCCAATGGTTCAAAGGCCGTTGGTATCTGGGGTAGGTATCTACAAACTGAACTGATGGGGAGAGCATCGCACGATGCTGTCGTAGAGGTTAAACCAGATGAGCGATCATTCATCCTCACGAGAGCTGGAACAGCTGGTACTATGCGTTATTGTGCCAGTTCCTGGGGTGGTGACAATGTTACCAGTTGGGAAAGCATGAAGGGAGCAAATTCTTTGTCGCTCACGGCTGGAATCTGCTTACTCCAAGTAAGCCGAAGCTTCGCGTTCTATCGTTCTCAACTTACTTTTATTTAGTGCTATGGACATGATATCGGCGGCTTCGAAGGGCCTCAGCCTAGTCCTGAACTCCTCGTTCGATGGGTCCAGCTGGGTACTTACAGCCCAAGATTTGCAATAAACTGCTTCAAGACCTCGCCTCAAAATAACAAAGTTGGAGATGTTATCGAACCTTGGATGTATCCAGAGGTCGTTCACATTGTCCGTGATGCCATTAAAAGGCGATACGAGATAATCCCTTACTTGTATTCCCTGATGCTCAGAAGTCACTTATATGCCGAGCCACCGCAGCGATGGGTCGGGTGGGACTACCCCGGCGACGGAGAAGTCTGGACCGATAAGAAGCTGAGAGATGGCGAGGAGCAGTATTTTCTCGGGGATGCGCTTTTGATTGGGGGAGTGTATGAGCCAGGCCAAGACATGGCACGTGTGTATCTTCCCTCGTCAAGAGGCGGCTCAGGTCCCGTGGAGCAATTTCTAAATCTGAACGAGCCATACCAGTACTTTGAGTCGGGTCAGTGGGTCCATGTAAAATCGAACTGGCAAGACAGCATCCCCGTTCTGGCAAAGGTTGGATCCCTGATTCCCGTGGGCAAGGCCGAGCAAACGCTGTCCCCAGGCGAAGTGAGTAACGAGGCCAAGCTTCCCTTGGATGACTACCGCGCCGTTGAAATATTCCCACCACGACCAAACCACGGATCTTCTGGCACGTATATGAACTCATGGCTCGAAGATGATGGAATATCACCGGCGCCATCTGCCATCCTTGAGATTGAACTCACATACCAGTCCCACGAAACCACCGTCGACATCGTGAGCTACAAGCACAAAGTAATAAACAAATCTTTCAACCCAGTGTGGAAGACGCTGTGCTTCATTCTTCCGGTTGGTGACAGGCGGTCAGTGACTTTGAAAGGAGAGCAGCTAGCTCTGAGGTGTGTAGATTCAAAGGGACGCAGCATCTTCGAAGCTAGTGTCGATATACTTCTGAAGTCCTCTCCTCCAGATCTATGAGCGCTCGAAAGATTGTCTCTTAGAAACTGTTAGGTTTTCTTTCGGTAATGAAGAGCTGTTGAGAAACTTTCTATTCTCGTCTAGTCAAGCTAGTCAAAGTGTGATTAAGATGTCCGTAGTTGCATCATACGGAGCCAAGCCCACCTAAATTTTTTTTTCCATAAGTTATCGTATAAATAAGGCTATTCCTTTATACGAATGCCTGCTTCGACCGCCAAGCCACTTTGCCGTTACTCGCTTTCGACAGTTTCCGCATCGCTCGCTGCGTAGTCCAGTCTACGAAAGTGATCGACTCCGTCGGCAAGCAAGCTTAAGTACGACAGCATGCAGAATGTCGGCACTCGTCAGAAAGACGAAAAGCCGCCCGTACATCTGACGTTTTCGATCTAGGATCTGGTGACGAGCCTGAGAAGCACTGAATGGGCACCTGCATGCTTATGGTCGTGCTGAGCTGAATCAGACAGAATCATGCGCAGGTTTGGCGAAAGGACGTAGGAGCGTGATATATGCCAAAAGTGCCGGGAAGCGATGACTCGTTTAACAGTTCACCTTTAAGATACCGGCCATGTCGCACGTCTTGCGTCCTGGTCTGCGCTTGAGCTTTGCTATACTATCGGCTCTCGAACTCTACGCTGCGTCCTTGTCTCTGACCACGAAGTCACAAAGAAGCGATTTGAGCCTCTCGGTTGGATTTGCAGAAAGCAGCTTGCAAATAGCCTAATAATATTCACGTAGTCTCTTGGACCTCTTGACAGCAGTGAGAGACCACCCCATAACATACTAAAGAGGAAAAAAAAATGGAAAGAAAATGCTACATCCGTTTCTCAATGAGCTGATTCAATCATCTACTTGGTGATGGAAAGAAGGGAAGAATAAATGCTTACGGCGCAAATGTAAGATCAAGAAAGTAATGGTCAACAGGAATGATGCTGAGAAAGTTAAATGCAATATTTGATTGCTATCGCTGGTGCCACGCTTGACGCGATCAGGCACGGGGTATCAATAATCATGTCATCGTCGCAATGCTATACAAAGTCCAAGTCCAACACCCTCTACAAAATGTAGTCCGGATCCTCGATGAAAGCACCGTCCCACTTCCGTTTAAAGTCCACGTGCAGGTCCCACTCTCCAGGCGTGAACCCGCCGTTGACCAGAAGGGCTGCAATCCACCACCTGGCGGTGCCCATGCGCGCTGCATTTACCTGTTGACGCATCGACCAGGTGGGTATGTTCTTGACCCGTGCGATGCCGTTCATGATCGTGAAGACGCCGCAGTCTTTGGCGTTGGTTTGAAGGCATGTGACAGGCCTGCGGGCCTGCCACTCGCAGGGGATGAAGTCCTTGCCCAGCTCGAAGCGCAGCCAGGCCATGACCTTGTGCCCGATCTGGGCGTTGTAGTGCGAGTTCTCTGATACGTCGAGACTGTTCATCGTTTCTATGGTGCGGTTCTCGCAGTCCAGCACCGTGATGGTCCAGTGCGCACCCAGACACACTGGAAATAGAATCTTCTTGGCTGATAGAAGATTTGTGCCGCCAAGGTTAACGCCGCGCTTGCGCGCCCAACGTTTGATGCCGGAGCCATCGCCAATCGTGTTGAACCAGCCGCTGTTGAATGCCCAAAAAGGTGCTGGGGTGGTCGTTTGGGACATGTTGTGGCCTGCTTTGAGATTTGCTGCTTTTACAAGGTGGCTGAGGGCGGTGTTGACGATGTTGTCGTTCAGCCAGCCGCTGGCACTATCGCTTCGGCCAGTTGGAAGGAGGGTGCCCAGGTCGTGGCGGGAAAGCTGCCCATTCTCGATGACCACCTCATCCGGGTTGGTCTTCTTCAGGCACTGGATGGTTTTCTTGACGAGCACGTGGTCTGGAGTGAAATTTGCCTTGATGATAGTCCGCTCAGCTTCGCGCACAGCCTCTAGATGCTGTTCAAGTTCGGCCATCTCTTGGAATCTTCGCCTCGCCTCCTCCGCCTCCTCGGCGGCCAGCCTTTCCCTCTCCATCAGCTCCAATCTCTCACGCTCTCTCTGTCGAGCCATCATGGCTTCGTGTTCCTCCCTGTTCCTCCTAGCGATCTCATCGCGAATCGCCTGTTCCTTGGCATGTCGTTTGCGAATTTCCTCCATAGCACGTTCCTCCATTTCTTTTGCGTAGCGGGCTTTCATTTCCGCTGACATCTCATTATCCGCGTCGAGCCTGCTGTCTGCTTCCCTATACCATGAAGCCATGGTGCTGGTCAAACCATCATCCTCGTCGTCGTCGTGCACATACGTCTTGGAAGGCGATTTCTCTTGCTCTTGACCGAATCCCTTGGGTTTGGGTGACTCTAGGAATGATTCATCTGGGTCGAACTCTGGTTTCGGTTCGCGGTAGCCACTGTACTGTGGTCCCAGCGGCTCGTTGATCGCAAGTTGAGGCACATAGTACTTCCAAACTCCATGCTTGCTGTCCATCGTCTCCCCAGTTAGCCAGCTGTAATGCTTGCCAGAGAATGAGATCTTGGTAGATTTTCGTGGGATGTCGGCCTCCATCATCTCGAGGTCGCCTTCTTGATCGACGGGACTTTCATCCTCGTCAAGGTATTTCTGTGGTGATTCGATGAAGAGAGTTGGTTCGAATGGCCTGTGGGACGGCCTTGAGGAACGAAGAATAGACTGCACAGGGCGATTGACACCATGCTCGTAATGGTAGGGCGACCAACGCCTGGGCGACTTAGGGATTCGTGCAGCTTTGACCGGCGTCGGGACAATATCTGCTGGGTCATATTGACCAGTGCCATAGCCTCGGGGCCTTTTCTTAAGGCTGTTAAGAAGGACACGCTTGTTCTCTCCCACGTAACTAGCTGGTAACTTCTTTGGGCGTATAGGTGTGTCCACGAACGCGGGTGGTAGATCAAAAAACTTCTTGAAATGTGTGGTTTGCTTTTCTTCAGGCTCCGAGCGCAGCTCCTCGTTGCTGGTTCTGGATTTCGTGATGGGAGTCTTTCCCGCGCGGCTCTTTCGAGCTTCGGCACTTCTGTCGGGAGTGTCATGCACAGCAACGTCTTTGGTCGCCGACGCCTTGCCCCGATTCTCCGACTGAGATTCTTCGTGTGATTGTGGGTGCGCGTCTACGCGTGGAAAGGGTGCTCGGAAGCGGCTGATCACGCTTGCGAGCAACGAGTTGATGAACTCAGTGGGAAATGGGAAGCGTGGGGGTGGAGACTTGCGCAGTTGCTTTGATTTTGGCGAGCCTGGCTTTGTGGGCGAAGACTGTGGTTGCGGGTAGAGAAGGGATGAGTACGCGACATGGTCCAGCAGATCATCGTGGATCTTCTCCGGCCATGCGCCGGGCATGGTGTTGCGCTTGACGGGCATCTGCGAGGGTGGAGGTTGGGGGTAAGTGCGCGCTCACGCGGCAAAGGCTCGCCGTGCTGGGTAACTCACCTCGTAGAAGCGGCGCTTGGTGGCCGGGTTAGCGATGTCCTCCGCCGCGCGCTTCATGGTTAGTTGCTCCTGCAAGCGACGAGAAGCAAAACGGCGGTTCGCGTGTGTTGCTCAAGAAGCTGAGGCCGCAGGTCGGTTGCTGGGTGTCCTGGCTGCAAAAGTGCAGGGACGGCGCTAGTGCGTTTTGGGAAGAGGCTTGGCAGCCTCGTTTCGAGCCTTCCTCTGGTGCTTGAATGCGTGGTGGAAGGAGCAGAACGGACGGAAAGTGCGAGACGCTCGTCCTATATACCTTCCAGCGCATAGGCCACGCAGCCAACCACCGAGCTCGCACCTTCAAGTCCAGACTACCTTCTTCTGGCAAATCGCAAGAGCACAAACAGAGGGCAGCAACGAAGGCTGCCGTGCTGGAAGACCGTGTGCAATCCAGAGGCTTGCTTTCGAAGGCGCTGCTCGTGCAAGAAAGCCCCGTCCAGCCTCCAGGGTCACTTGTGCAGTCCTCGCGGTTGGTTCATTCAATGTTCGCACCTGCTTCGTCTTGCTGAGTTCCACATCGCTCTTGCTCTACATTGTGGCTAGTAAACAAGTCTTCCTGGGAAACAGCGCTGTTGCTGCGCCGGAGCCGACCAAGTGCCGATGCCAGGTCAGCCTCCTCCGGCCTCGCGTTGTCTTCTCGCTCTCCTTTCTCGCCCGCTTCGTCGCCCCACCCAGCCTCTGCACTTGTAGTGGTCAGTCAGCAATACCACTCCGTTGAGAAACGGAGGCCGGCCAAGAGGTGCAGTCATTCTGAAGCCAATCCTTGGGCATTTGAAGTTCTTGAATTCCTAACTGAACCGCCCAGTCATGGCACCAAATGTTGGTGTCGAGATGCTCCTCCCTCAATTGCTTCGGCTTCACAGCGAACCTTTGTTGGTGTGTCTTGACTACGACCAAACAAGCTCTGCCCTGCTCTCATTGCTACGTAATAATATTCTGAATACGTGAGCCATCTGGATGGTGTGACTGGATTGAGCAAGTCAAGAAACCAGCCCCTCGCTCACGTAACGCCTCACCGTCTCGCCGAGGACTGAAGTCAGAGAGTGGGCACTTCTCGATCGCGGCAGCTTTGTGGCAGACAAACTGATTGACTCAATGTCTCCTTGCTGCGGCTTCAATATTCTGCACACGAGATTTGTATTGAAATTCTCGACCATAGAAGGCGCGACCACTCACGGACTCACATCCCTCTTCCCCGTCTCTTCCTAAACAGATACCACGCACCAACACAATGGATGGTTGAAACGCTATCAGTTGGTCAGCAGTTTCATGGACGCAAAGTTGTGCAAGTGAACAGATTATTATGCAACCTGTTAGCTGATCCAACACCTCGTGCGCTCACTTGGAGGCCGTCATTCGGTACCTCGTTGCCTATGTTTTTGAATTTATATTACCTTCATCAGAGCAAGGGTTAGGCAGCGCAGAGAGGAGAATGTGAATTGAAGGCTCCTTCAATATATGCGCCACAAGCGATTAGAAATTTAGACAAGTGGATACGTATACACATGAAGGACGCTCAATTAAATCACGAATAAGAGCCTCGGTCCTACAGCTACAATTAGAAACTGATTGGCTTACTCAGTAAAGGCCGTTCTCAACAAGTCAGAATCAGAAACCCTTCAAGACCGTGAAGAAAAATACGGAGGCACCAGAGGTGTACATAAGCCAAGGGCGTCTTGGTCAATGTCGGCCATCTATACCCTCTGACGATCTTCCCTAGAAGAAGCCATTGTGAATCACCGGTCGAAGATCAGTCAAGGCATAGTGAACCTAGCTGATCGTTTACTGCTAGTCCAGTCTGAGGGATCCTTTCAAAGCTCATCAGATCGAGGTCTTTCCTTTTGGCCGAAGCAAAAGCATCACATCATTCGAATGTAACTCTTTATTTATTTGTTTCAATTAACCTAAATGCTTGAAATGAGGGCCGGGCTGAGCTGTCATTGTTAGGCATCCAGAAACAACTGGAGTTCGAGAGCAGAGATCAATGGTAGTCTGGTAGACGGTCAGTTACACCTTGCCATCGTCACATGCCTAAAATCTGAGTCTTAAGTTAGAGGATCAACTAGTTCATATTAACGACTTAATCGACGCTGCCTATCATGCTTGGATGAGGGTCTCGCTGGATGTACAGACGATACAATTGGCTGCAGGGCAACCTTAGTATGCCATGATCCAGCAAACATTGCTGCCAGTTAAGTCAGATTCTGCAAATCATAAATCAAAAAGGTTCAATGTAATTTCAGGCTTCAAATTTTGTGTGTGATTTAAGACGATTGTATGGCACGCCGGTTGAGACGGATTCTCCTGCTGTCGCGTATGCGCGGCCGAACTGAGAAAAGCCGAACGCGGAGGAAATTTCCCAAAATGATCAAATGTCTTGGCATCGCATCCCTCTGCCTCGAAACATTTCCAAAGCCATTGAAACCATCGCCATCCACCGTCACCATGCCGATTACGTTTCTTCGAAGCCTGCTGAGGCTCCCGCGACCGTCTTTTAGACCACAGCCGAGCTTTGCGACGCCTCTCACTCCATTCAATGGCTTCGCACGCACGTTCTCGTCATCACCGTCGACACAAGCCACATTCAATCAAGTCCTACGCGGATGCAGGAAGGGCCAGAAGGCGCGAAGAAAGGTTTCGCCACAGCTGGTAAACAGGCCGGCAATGAAGGGCGTCTGCTTGCGAGTGGGTATCACGAAGCCCAAGAAACCTAACTCTGGAGAGAGGAAGATTGCAAGAGTGAGGTTGAGTAATGGCGTCGAAGCCACGGCATACATTCCAGGAGAAGGTAGGGCATATACTATTGCATATTTCAGGATAATCAGCGCTAATAAGGACGAACAGGGCACAATGTGCAGCAGCACTCGGTCGTGATGATTCGGGGCGGCAGAAGTCAGGATTGTCCCGGTGTCAAGTATCACGTCGTAAGAGGGACGATGGATCTGGTACGTAACCGTAACTCTCTTCAAAGCAGTCCCAGAAAAGGGCGACTGACAGATGGCGACAGGGCGGAGTGCCAAATCGCGTGACCTCAAGATCAAAGTACGGCACCAAGAAGCCCAAGACTGGCTAGTTCAATAATCCAAGGCGTGTACATTTATACCCTCGGTGTCACCAGGAGCTCGGAGGCGTGGAGAAAAAAAAATGCCGAGATACAGCGGCTCAGGTCCAGTACGATACTGTTCATATATCCCAAACAGGAGCTAGGAGAGCGGAAATTTTCTAGGGACATCGCTGTAACGTGTAAAATATGAGCATATTGCATGGCATTAGATGGAGAAACAAGCTACCCAGATAAGCTTAGGATAACTCACCGCTATCCATTCCCTTCAAAGCCCTTGCGTTATTCGAAGCGAACATCTACCTCAAATATGTGTCATCGCGTGGCTGGCTCACGCTCTTTCGTCGCGGCCATGTAGTATCGCACACGTTCCAGGATACCATCGTCCAAAGCTTACACAATCACCCGGTGCCATTGTGCTGAGTTTGCATTGGAACTTCACAAGCCCACAAGCGCATTCCACGCCCAACTGAAGATTTCGATCGTGTAAGTACGTGGCCAGGTGCATTGAGGATTACATCCACCGCCCACTCCGACCACCTCGAATTTCTCACCGCGTAAATTCCAGTGATCGGCATGATTGATGTCGCATCAAGTTGTGCATCCACGCGACGACGAGTCGTTCGATTCGACGGGTTTCCAATTTTGGACCATCTCTGAGCGAGTGCCACGGGATTGTCGCGGCCTCCACAAGTCACGAGAGAGACGTTCTTGGCTACTTTCGTACCTCATGCTGACTGCTTCTGAACCGCTGCTGGTGCTCGCGAGACCACGAACGATCGTCCGATCCCCCGGATACGATGCCGTCTGGGAAACGAAGATTGCCTCCGCGGCCAAAATCGGCGTTACGACGGGGACGACGATTGCGAGGCTTTGCTTCCTGTCTCGCGGGTGGGAAAGTTCTGTTCGTCGGCCAGCCATGCCTTTCGAAACCAGAGCCGGAGTAGCCTTTTTTTTTTTTTTTTTTTTTTTTTTTTCATACCTCCGTGGTCGCCGCTACCCCAGCTCCATCACCGCTCCCGGAGGCTCCGCTGTATTCCGGCCAGCACCACCACGACCACATACACGACCGCCGTCGCGCACCGGTTTTTTTTTCGAATCGCCGCCGACATGGACCTCGATCATCACGGCGACCGCCAGCGAAGTCGTAGCAAGGTCTTTGTCCGGCGACGACGATGATCACAGGGCCTGCGCCGGGCAGCACGTGCGCTTTTGACGCGAGCGACTGCAGTCGTCCTGGCGTGCATCTCGATCAGTGCGGTTCATGGAACGTGTGGAAGCGAAAGCTGCCGCCTCGAAGGAACAGCGTCGGTGTGTTCGGCTGCTTTCGACTTCTTTCCCAGCGGGCCGATTTTGCTCGTGCTGAAAATGTCTTTTTACAGTGCCGCACAGCTTGCCCCCCAGTTTGTGCGGCCAGCACGACGACGCTTCCGGTGCCTTGCGTCCCCTCTCCTCCTCCATCCTCGGCGTCCATCCTCGACAGGTAGAATGCGGTCTTGTTTTTGCTTGCAGAATCCGCGGGGGGGTTCTCCCTCGTTTCCGAAAAAAGCCAATGCATTCCACGCGTAGCTTGTTCGCGTAGAACTTGCGAAGATTCGACCCTGGACTCGGGCGCCGCTGTACAGAGACAGGAAAACATATATTAGATACGTATACGTCATCTTGTCTCGTTGGTGGAGATTCACGGCTGCATCCTCGTCGTTTCGGCCAGACGCCAGATTCTAGATGTGCTCAGCCTCGTGTAATTTCACGCAGGTTTAGAAGCAAGTTAACATGGCACGCTTTCGATCCCCACAATATCGAGAAGAGACAGACCTGCGCTACTGTACTCTCCATCCGTGTATCCTGTAACCCGAGTCTGCTCCTGTTCATGTGTCCAAACCAGCCGGCCAGCCTCGTGCTGGGTTTATATTCCAGCCCAGCTCGGCGCTGAATCAATTTTCACCCCGCACCCAATCAAACCTCAGGCACGCCAACCCGCAGATCGCTCCCTCTCCTTTGACCAAAAATAGGTCCGTCCTCTCCGCCAATGCCCTCTCGCTGCCAGCTAGACCATCGCTTTCCCGCCAGAGGAAATCTTGCGACGTCAAATGGATCCCTTCCCCTCAGCTTCCGAGCTTAGGGCACAGAAAGGAATGCTTTTCGTCGTGTGACGTGCCCGCAGGTGGTGCGGCGAGGGCTCGCTCCATCCGTCTGAAACGAGGCCGTCCGATGGACGGGTGGCAATTTCAGGACCGCGAAGCTTGACTTGCGAAAGCGGGTTATGCCTGTCTGGCAGCTCGTATGTCGGGCTTGGGAGCTGACGGGATGAACATTGCCTT
This sequence comes from Verruconis gallopava, assembly GCF_000836295.1. Classification (NCBI taxonomy): domain Eukaryota; kingdom Fungi; phylum Ascomycota; class Dothideomycetes; order Venturiales; family Sympoventuriaceae; genus Verruconis; species Verruconis gallopava. The sequence goes on along the minus strand of NW_015622189.1, from coordinate 125,625 downwards.
TTGTCTTGGTACGCGGGCGCGAGGAGTCTCGATCGAACTCGTCACGCAGGCTAGGTTTATTGCACTTATTTCTTCCTCTCCCTCCGCGCAACCCCTTTCGATGTGATCTTCGTTCTTCACCTCGCCACAGATCAACCATGCTGTCTATTCTCAGGTTGACTATCGTGATTGGGGCTCTCATATGGAGGTGAGAGGGGCCGTCTTATCTTCTGAAAGAAACGCTTCCGCACGCTGACTGTAGAGTTGGACAGCGTCTCCGCACAGCAGGATACATGTCCTTGCTACACTGAAGTCGCAGTCCCAAAATGTCCACCGGTTGAAGGCTGCGTCACTCCAGCATGCGTCATCCTCACTACCAAGACGATCCCGGGTCCTCGATCGGATTGCCCGGTGACCCCAACCGTGACGGCGTATCCGAACTGCGCCCAGACATGCGTTGGCGGGTGTGGTACCTTCGTGGGTGTTTCCAACAACCATCGAAGCATGTGGGCGGCTAACAAATCTGTAGACGGAGACAGTAACGGCATCTGAGACGTGCCTGGCCGCTTCAAGCCGTACGATCACATCTTCTTCTTTTGCCTCTTCGCGACCCGCCATTGAACATCGAATTGCGCTGCTGACTTGACCGCGTTGAAGAAACAGATATTCCAACTACGAGTGTCAACCCTGGCGGCCCCATAATCCGCCCCAGCTCTTGCTTCACCTACACAACCGAGCTTCGACCGACGCTGTGTCCTCAGGTCACGGACTGCCTTACGCTGGACTGCATCATGCTCAAGACGAGTACTGTCCCCGGTCGTAACTGGAAATGCAGAGCCACTCCGACACTCACGGTGACGCCGTCTTGCTTGCCTACCTGTCCAGGTGGCTGCGCGACGGAATGGACGACCGTGAAGGCTAAGCCAACGTGATGTATCTTGCGCGAAAAGGCTTCTGCGCAGACATGTGCGCTGCGTCAAAAAAAAAATTGTTTGACTTCTTGTACATACTCGTTCCACGATAAAAACAGAATTCAGGCCGTGTGGCCATTTGCGCCATGCTACCATGCCACGCCCGACATTGGCACGTAGTAAAAGCCTTTGCTGGACTTCAACGACAGACACAGTGATTACCCCATCCTTTGAAATCGTCTGACCGATCTCCCGCTCGTCTTTAATCATGTACGTGGAAAATTCTGAGCGCTGCCAGGGCCAAAAGCCTTGCTTACCAATTCCGACTGGGCGAGCTACGTGCCAAATCCGCCTGCGGAGTCAAACGGAGATTATTAAGAAAACAAAAGGGCGCGTCTGTTAACTAAAGGCTTACTAAATTAGGATAGCCATGAAAGCATTATGCATGTCGATGTTAGAAAGTTTAGTGAACAACATTTTGGTGCCCATGACTTTACACGTCGTCACTATTTAAGCTTTGATTTCGAGCTCTCGAAACGTGTGGCTGTGATTCTGCATCGCCGCGCGAGAAAAGCCGCAATAGCTACGGCGAGCATAATGTCGCTTGCCCAGGACGGAGCGTACGGCTGGAAAGCTGTCCCTCGAGACAGTTCCGTCTTCGTACGATCCGCAGCTGGCTCCTCGGAGCCATTCGACGCCGCAACACTGGTTCTGCCATCGGACTCGGTCTCCCAAAGACTTCTTGAATACGCGCGAGAGAAGCTGAGTCCCAAGACCTTCAACCACAGTGTCCGGATCTATTTGTACGGCTACATAATCGCAACACAGCACTTTCCAGATCTCCTTGAGCTGCCGTATTTCACCGAGACGTACTTCGCCTCGTGCATGCTTCATGACATCGGCACCACAGACGAAAACATAGCCAGCACCAAGATGAGTTTCGAGTTCAAGGGTGCCATGATTGCCATGGAGATTTTAAGAGGTGCAGGTGCAAGCGAGGATCTGGTTGAGCAAGTGGGAGAGACTATCATCCGGCACCAGGACGTTGGCGAGACGGGCACGCAGACCGCTGTCAGCGGACTCATACATGTCACCACTCTTCTGGGTAATGTCTTTAGTGGTCTCGACTTCTATGAGAGTTCTAATGCCAAGCCAGATAATGCAGGGGCTCATCCGCAGCTTGTCCACAAGGAGACCATTGAATCGGTCGTCAAAGCATACCCACGCAATAAGTGGACGTCATGTTTCGCGGAGACCATTCGCAGAGAGCTTGAGCTTAAGCCATGGGCACACAGCAGTCACATCGAGGGATTCGCAGAAAAGGTCGAGGCCAATAAGCTGATGGAGCCCTATGACTAGTCTTCGACGGTGCCATCGGCGTCCGCGGCAACTTTATCTCGACCAAGTCTCGGAAGTTTGATTGGATAAATGAGCAGATTGACGACAATAAAAAACATGATGGCAGAAACGAAGGCCCATCGAAGCGCGGCCTCGTATGCTTGTATGACTATCACAGACATTAGATATAATTCGAATTCGACGAGTGCTTCCAAACCTTGAGCTCGATGGGTGCTGTCCAAGTCGAAGATCGCCCGAACTTCTTTCCGTACTCGTTGAATGATCTATATCAACTTAAGTTGAATTGCGGTTGAATATTGTGGCGAATCACGTACCTCAGCTTTGTCTGGACCTGTCACAAACTGTTCGAGGTACGCGATCAAAGCGTTTTGCAGTATCAGGCTGCTGATCGCAACGCCCATGACCGAGCCAAGGCTTCGGAAAACGCCAAGAGCAGCCGTGACGACCGCCTGATCGGCCTTGCTACTTATGGCCAGCAACGACATTGTCGTGGCAGGAAACATGAAGCCCTGCCCCATGCTTGGGGGTATTACGAAAATGGTGACCAACCACGTCGGAATCCCCTTCCAAAGTGAAGAGAGGCATATGCTGCCAAGGAGCATCGACACAGCACCAACTATTTGAGACACTTTGAGACGGCCAGTTACATTGATGAAGAATCCGGTCGAAACGGCGCAAAGAGTGAGGATGAAGGATGGGGCCGCCAGTCGGAAGCCTGACACGGAAGCAGAATCGAGCTTCACCGCTTGGAAGTACAGAGGGGCGTTGAATATGACGGTCAATATGCCGATCTGGGCGAAGAAGTTGGAGAACAGGAGGTTGGCCTTTGGGACCGTGCTGAGCAGGCCCAAGGGCATGACTGGTAGTCTAGCTTTACGCTCAACGACGACGAGCGCGATGCTAGAAACTATGGAGAGAACAAGAGACGCTATAATCACAGGATGCCTCCAGGGCAGAACGTTGCCTCCCAAGTTTAAACCGAGGATGAGGCATGTCGTCGTCGTGCTCATCAGGAGAGACCCGGCGACGTCAAAATCTCGGAAATTCTCGTACCACCTCTGGCCGGAGTTCTTCGCTAAGGCCGGGCCCAGATCGCCGGGCACCGTCAGAATACCCACGAATAGAATTAACGCAATGGGCAGAACTTGGATGCCAAACGCCCAGCGCCAGCCCAGTCTGTCACACAGGAAGCCCCCAAAGGCTGCCCCACAGGCTGATCCTAGGCCGTAGAAAATATTGATGTAAGATTGATAGACGCCCCTGTGCTCAATCTTTATCAGGTCGTTTGTGATAATAGAGGCCTGCGTATGTTAGCTCATCAATCTCTGCAATGTGCGCAGGAGACGCCGTCACCAGTCCTGTAATGCCTGCGGCGCCCAGCCCGCAGAATGCCCGCGCGATGATGAAGCTGGACATACTTTGCGCGAGACCACACCAGGCCGTCGTCGCTCCGAACACGGCCAGCGCAAACACGTACAAGATCTTCCGTCCAAAGGTGTCAGAGAGGCGTCCGTACAGCGGCTGGAACGTCGTGGACGTCAACATGAACGCCGTGCTCAACCACGAGGCCGAGTTGGAAGAGTGGAAGTAGCTCGTGATGACGGGGTGACTCGATGCCATAAGTGTGCTATCGAATGTGGCCACAAAGTAGACGGTCAGAATAGGGATGTACATGGTCCAGAACTGGCCTGGGGTCAGATCGATCAGGTACGGCGTGTCAGATGGTGCATCTTTGCTCTGTGACGTGATGTCCTCGCTGTTTACTTGCGTGCCTGCGTCCGGAGCGAGCCAATGCGTGGGTGATATCGTCCTTGCTAGGGCCTGGCCTTCCTCCACGCTCGATCTCCTCCGGCAAGACTTCGCCAGGAGCGGCGTTTGCTCGTTCACCATGTCGGCCTGCTGGAGACAGTTCCCCAGGCGAAGGCTCTCAGGGGATGTTCGAGCCGGGCGCTAGAACGTACTCTGCATAAAGACGCCGCGCGAATGTACGAGCCAATGCAACGAAAACAATGGCACTAAGACGGACCGCGTACCACAAACTGGACGGCGTGATATCACGTGTGAAATCCGCACAGGTTGGGGAACGTAGAAACTTTATGAGGAAGGGAAGTATTCCGCGATCACGCCGACATCGGTCGGACTTGACAGTCCGAAGTGATTATCTACGGCATAGACAAGGCATATAACTTAGTAGCGTTACATAAAATAAACCGAATAAAGACCAGTGGTGTGTGCAGGCTCGAGAGTTTCCGACTCTTCGACCAAAGCTTGCCTTTGCATCATTTTCTTTTTGAAAACATTGTCTGGAGAGCCATGCCCAGCCCGCCGTTGCGAATTGCCATCCTTGAGTGCGATACACCACGAGCCCAGACCCAGGCAAAGTACGGGGGATATGGCGGTGTTTTCAAGCAGATGCTTGAGCGGGGCGCCGAAGACCTTGGCCATCCCGGCCTAAGTGCCAGCGAAGGTATCGAACTGAGCATGTACAAGGTCGAAGAGGAGCAGTACCCGAATCTGGACGACATAGATGCGATCCTCATCACAGGCTCAAGTACGTCGCTTCCACCTCTGCCCGCACCTGGTGCTGTTGCGCACCGCGGTCGAGCATCGTGACGGAAGAAGAGCCGTTTGCGTGGCTGACAATCGTAAACTGCGCAGAGCATGACTCGTTCGCCGACACGCCGTGGATCCAGAAGCTGGTTGCGTTTACGAAGAGCGTGCTGGATCACGAGCGCGTGCGGGCGATAGGCGTGTGCTTTGGACACCAGATCATCGCACGAGCCTTGGGCCAGCGCGTCGACCGCGGCACAAAGGGCTGGGAACTATCCGTCGTGCCCATCGAGCTGTCGGCAAAAGGCAAGGAGCTCTTCAAAGTGGACAACCTGGTAGGTCGACTCCCATCGCCCATCTGTTCTCTTGCCTCGCTTGCGATGTCAGTTCGTGGCTAACTGGGGTGAAAACGCGCCAGTCCATCTGGCAAATGCACAAGGACGAAGTCTACGGCATCCCGCCCGGCGTGGAACAGCTTGCCTCGACCGCGATATGCGACAACCAAGGCATGTACAAGGCCAAGAGCTTCATCACAGTGCAAGGCCACCCGGAGTTCACGAGGGAGATCGAGGAGGAGATCATCACGGGAAGGTACCGGGAAGGCGTCTTTACGGAGGACATGTACACCGATGCGATGCAGAGACTGCAGGACAAAGACGACGGGCTCATTGTCGCACAGGCGTTTTTGAGATTTCTGCTCGAGGACTAAGGTCGGCTGCCGGGCAGAGCGAGGACGTGTTGGCGATCGCGACGTTGAGCGTCTCCGGAGCGTGGCCGTCTGGCACGTTGCGTCGCCTGGGACATGATGCCCCCCCGAGGTAGAAGGTAGATCTGATGTGTACATACATAGAGCGTGGGGTTTTACCTTTGGCCATCGAGCGCGAAGAATCCTGTTGCAGCGCCTGGCGCACATGAAGCTGTGCCGCCGTGGACGGCAAAACACCGACGTTGTATCGCGTCTGGGATCTAGCATGTCCTCTCTCGTTGCCCGCCGTCCCACCAACGCAACGTTGCCGGGCGACCAGCTGGGAAGTTCCGCAACGGGGCAAGGCAATGTCGCATGCGGGGACGACGATCTGTTTGGTGAGCGTGAGGCACGACAAGGCGGAAGCGAGAGCGCGGCCGTCTTTGTCGTGGAGCGGCAGCACAGCGGACGTGCGCATACCCGTGGCGTGTCCTTCGCTGCCAGCACGGTGGACCATCGCACCGCCGTGCCAGCAGAAAAGTCATACAGCCGAGACTTTTGCTCGCGGCGGCGATTTCGATCTTGTTCGTCTGTTTCTAGAAGTGCGCCAGTGGCGTCCTCGCTAAAATTAGCTCGCCCGCTCGGCGCCACCCAGACTCGCATTCCCTTGCCCAAGCGTACGCGGCGCGGATCGACAATCGGCGTCGTAACCTTTTCCCTATCTCTGGTCCCCCATCACTCAACTTTTTCGTCCCTCGCCCGCGCCGGTTCTCATCGCATTCGCCTTCCAGTCGATGCTTGCGACAGCCCCTCGTTTCTCTTCTTCGGTCGCGCTCTAGATACTCTCCTATCGTCTTTGTAATTCTCTCCTTTTGCCCTTATCTAATTCCGCTCGCGCGACCATCATGGGAAAGTGTACGTTGTCCCCTTCGGACCACCCCCGCGAGCTGTTGTTGTGGGGCTGGCTGCTGACAATCTGGGTGTGATACAGGGCGATATGGTGTCATTCTTGATGCTGGCTCATCGGTGAGCGTCATACAGGTGCGACTTGGAGGAAGCCGTGGACACTAACGCACAGTCGAGGGGACACGCGTCTACGTTTACAAGTGGCTCAATGCTGCCCGGGCGCGAGCAGACGCCGTCGAGGGCGAGCTCAAGACATTACCAGAGTTGATCACGCACAAATCTTGGACTAAAAAGACGCATCCTGGTACGTTGGGAGCAAGGCGACAGACGATTGGAGCTTGCGATCAAGCTCGCTGACGAGGCGCACCGTAGGCGTGTCGACCTTTGGCGACAAACCAGAACGCGTCGGAGAAGACCATCTTCAACCTCTAATCGACCATGCGCTCAAGCACGTACCCAAAAGTGAGGTTGAACACACCCCGTTTTTCCTTCTCGCCACGGCCGGCATGCGCCTGCTGCCGGACCACCAGCGCACAGCTGTACTAGATTCCATATGCACTTACGTGCAAACGAACACCAATTTCCAGGTGCCCGACTGCGATCTCCACATACAAGTCATTCCCGGAGCTACAGAGGGGCTGTATGGATGGGTTGCTGCGAACTACCTCTTGGGCGGTTTCGACTACCCCCAAGATCACGATCACGGCAAGGGCCATCACACCTACGGCTTTCTGGACATGGGCGGCGCGAGCGCGCAGATAGCGTTTGCCCCTAATGCGACGGAGGCGGAGAAGCATGCAAACGATCTAACGCTGTTACGGCTGCGGACGCTGGATGGATCGCCTCAAGAGCATAGAGTCTTCGTAACGACATGGTTGGGGTTTGGAGCAAACGAAGCCAGGCGGAGATACGTGGACGCGCTCAAAGAGTCGGTGGGGCCTCAGGCAAAGGAGCTTCCGGACCCGTGTCTGCCGACGGGACTGAAGGCTACGTTGGCAGGCACGCCGATCGTCCCTGGATCTCCAGAGGAGGCCGGTCACGAGCCTCATCTACTGGGCACGGGCAAGTTCGACGAATGTATCCGACAGACGTACCCATTGCTCGAGAAAGACAAACCGTGCAACGACAATCCTTGCCTGCTCGGTGGAACGCACGTGCCGGCCATCGATTTTGAAGTCAACCACTTTGTTGGCGTGTCCGAGTACTGGCACACAACGCATTCCATATTCGAGATGGATCACGACAACAAGGCATACGACTTCCACACGTATCAGACACGCATCAATGCGTTCTGCAGCCAGCCGTGGGAGGACATCGTGGCGGGCGTGGAGAAGCACAAATGGGGGAAGAAGGTAGACGAGAAGACGGCCGAGGAAGTGTGTTTCAAAGCCTCTTGGCTGATCAACATGCTGCACGAAGGCATTGGGGTCCCAAGAGTCGGGCTTGAGATGGCGAAGGGGGGCAGTGGACGAAATGAGACGACAAAGCAGCTTATTGAAGGGGCGAAAAGTAAGGGCTTTCTAGACCCGTTTCAGGCAGTCGACAAGATCGAAGGCACCGAGGTGTCGTGGACGCTCGGCAAGATGGTCTTGTACGCCGCGTCGCAGATTCCGCCCTCCCACGACGACCTGCCTGTGGGCTTTGGAAGCAATATACCTGGTGTTGCGTTGCCGAAGGACTTCCAGCAGCCGGGCGGCAGTTCCTTTAATCTTCCTGATGATCTTACAGATCACGGGTTTTCCGATGAGACGGACTTCCCTTCGACTGTGGAAGGAGAAGAGGTTGACTGGCATGAAGCCCTGTTCCGCGATTCCCCTCGCCGCATACCGGGTTTCCTGCTCTTCATGTTGATCCTCGTCTTCCTCGTCTTCCTACTCTGTGGCCGCGAGCGTCGCGCGACTCTCATCTCTAAGACGCGCCGTATCCTCGGTCTCGGCAAAGGCTCACCGCTACTGGGAGGCCGGCTCGGCAAGTACGATCGCGTAATGCGCGACGATCCCGAGGCGGCAGGCGAATTTGAGCTGGGCGACGGGACGTACGACGACGACAGTGATGACGAGGGGAGCGTCGGCGCAACGAGCTCGAGGGCAGCGAAGGTGCCAGGTTGGGCCACGCCAACCATGGAGGGCGGTGTAGGTGGTCTAGCCTCGCCCGGAAAAGGCCTCGGGCTGGGAATCAAACCTTTTGGCGTCCAAGGCGTTGTGAGCAGGACAGAGAGCAGGGAGCGGTTAAGTCGAAGTGGCAGTCCAAGGGCAGGTTTTAGAACGAGCAAAGACGCTCTTGATTAACACGCTTGGGGGGCAAGTTATCTTTGTACATACGACTACCATTCTTGTCAAGCGAATACATAATGTGAACATGACTTCTTCATGACCTGAGCCACTTTTGCGTGAGCGTGCCATGGCCTCGTTCATGAACGGTAAGCGTAGCCGCAACAAGCTTTCTCTTCTAATCTAGCTCCCTCGTGAATCGTGTGATGGTCATCCATCGTGACACCTACGAGGGGTGCAAGCGTGGTAGCGATGGCAGCGACGAAGCACAACACCGCGCGTAGCCACAAATCGCACTTCACACAGCCCACCCAGATTTGCCAAGGAGACATGGACCGGGCGTTCGAGCTGAGACCAGAAATTCGGTGAAAACGCTTTTGCGACCAGGGAACCTCTGTTCGAGGTAGTCCTCACTCTATGTTTGTTTCGGTCGAAGCTCAAAATACGAAGAGGTTCGGACAGGTAGTCCTCCCAAAAGTCCTTCCCGCAAGGCTCTAGCGGTCACCCGACCTCGAGCCGAATCGCTCTCCTTCATCGCACATGCGGGATCGGCAGAGCAAGGCTTCGACACGTATGTACTCGTTCCGCCCCCCTTGTTCGCGTCCAGCCTGCTGTCCTATCCAAGCTCTTTCGACCAGCTCCAGGGAACCGTGGGGCGCAAACCTCTTGATACGTCCTTCAGCTAAATCGACAGACCTCTGATCAGGAAAAACAGAGCACATGGATCCGTCCAGTCGCTCCTGTGGACGAAGCGCACCGGATAGAAGCCCTGTGTAGTGCGGTGGCCTTGTTTGATTCAGTTCTGTTGTCGAGAACGAAGGTGCCCACGTCGCCAGGCTCGACAAAAAGAATATGTAGAACTCGTAGTCACTTGACGAGGCAAGAAACGGGGCGCCTTCGGATTTCTTGGGAAGGGGGAGGGGGGAAGGGTAAGTTCCTCGAGCGTGATCATCAGTCACGTTCGAATCAGGGAGGCCCCATGATGCAAAAAATAAAAGACAGCATGCGCGAAGTGTTCGAGAGCGAGCGAACTGCACGTTTTGATTCTGCAATTTGTCCTCGGCGCAAAAAAGAAGCGTGGAGTCGCTGGTGGATGATTTGGAAAAAGAATACATTTCTTCCTAGCTATGAAAGTCCGGCCATCTGTCATAAAGTCTGCCATGACGTGCTTCCCCCCCTCCCTCGTAGAACAGGCTCCGTGCAACGCCCGAAAACCGCCTGATCTATGAGAGTCCAGCGAGAATCCAGAGGGGACCTGCCGAAACGGCCATCCATGCTCTCAGATCCATTGTGTCTTTCTCAAAAGTTGTTGTTACCTCCAAGATACTGATTCGCTTCCTTGTCCACGAACGCGTCGACGGCGCCGTCTGCGCCAGATGGAACGCCCTCCTTGTTCATGAAGTTGTTCAACTCTAAGTCACAAACGTTAGTCGTGTCTCACAAGCTTTGGACTTGAACGACGGCAGGACGCACCGGTATTGATGAGGCCATCTTCTCCAGCCTGTTCGGCGCCCTTGAAGAAGCTGCCGCCAGAGTTGTTGGAGCTCTGCTGCTGGTTCTGGTACTGCGAGTTACCCTGATCGTTGTAGTTTTGGTTTTGGTCCTGGTAGCTCTGATCGTTGTAGTTCTGGTCCTGGTTCTGATCTTGTTGGTTGCGGTCTTGATTGTTGTCGTTACCCATGTTGTTTCCGCCTTGCTGCGAGAAGTTCTCGAGCGCACCCTCAGCCTGTTGAAAGAAGTTGGACATTTTCGTTTGTTGATTTGTTTTTTGTTGTCTGCAAAGGTACACAGAGATTCGAGTGGAATGTGAGCGTCTTTGGAAATTTTGATAGTCGTAACAGCAAGCCTGGCCCTATTTATGCCAGAGCAAATTGCAAGCTTTTTATCCCCCGCGGTGGAGTTCTTTTCGTCGAGAAGTCTAGACATGACAGATCCAGCTGAGTTGACGGTAGAGTTATGCATGAGATCATGCGCGCAGCACATGCTAGTCTAAAACCGCGCTGGTCTGCGTAAACCACGCAACTGGCTATACTGTCATTGATCAGAACCTGCAGCGCAGCGGCGCTAGCCAATGTCAAGCCTTACGACGGTACGATAAGCATTGCGAAGCTCACTTGGCACTAAGACTCGTTCGTTAGCGAACTGCACAAGTTGCCCTGACTGTGAGGTCATCGCCGCGACCTAGATTCTGCGCCTCCGTTACACGTTCCGCAATGGTTGCGGCCGAACATTTGACGGGTACGTCGAGCGTGTGTGCGTCTCAATTCATATTACATATCTGTTTCCGAAATTGTAATCTTAGGTCTTTCTTCACTCCGTTTTGCTGGCACGACCGGGTGCAAGTCGGCATTTTCCATAGTGCGCAGCTCTCCAGATGGAACATTGGATGACCTTCAAGTGCAGCAGATTCATCAAGAGTCTGCCTCGTTGACACTTAGCTTTTCTTTGGGAATAAAATGATGATAATAACTTAACCGGCGTTATTCGTCCAGGATCAATTTTTGAGATTGACCACTTGAAAAACTACCTGCCCACGATCCAAGGCCTCTGCCAATCACAGGCTCAGGTTTCTCACGCGCGAAATTCGCCTGTCTTACAACTGACAATATTCGAGCCTCTGAGCTGGGAGAAGAGAAGCATTTACTACAAAAGATAGAATCTTGGCTTCTAATTACGAACTTTAGCAGCGAAACAAGCAGATGGAAGATGGTAACATGGACTTGATGTAATCGTGGTGTTTATAGACCATACGTTTCATGACTGATTCGGAGTGAGGTCCATAGCATTGTTCTTCAATATTTGCAGATCGATATTTAAGACATAGAAGTCTTGATTCGAGCCTAATCGCTATTAGGCAGTTGTTATGACAAGCTACTGCATCCTAAAGAAATTGCGATCGCGAGACAAGCCGAATAGCTCAAATGATAGACATCCACTCTACTGGCTTACCCTTTATCTCATGCCACCAGAAATGAATAAACCCATAGGGATCATGGACTGGAGTTATCCGAAAGCAATCTGACCAACTATCTGAGAGCTAATCTTTCCTGTTCTTTGTGAATCGGGAACCATTAAAGGCATACATTTAAGTCTCCTTTCCCCTTGTACAGGATTATTTATCTCAATGAAGAAGAGAATATAAACCTTTCCATCACATAGAAGGAAAAATAATTTAAGAGTAAAAGGAAGGCACCAATGCCGAGTGATTGATGTTCGAACGCTGATGAATCGAGTATGGAAGGCATAGATGAGTACATATTCTTCATTCAGCCGGTTTGCGAAGTCTTACTCGGGAAGATGTGCCGAAACGAGCAATAATGTGGAGAATGTGGAGGCATGGATCAAGAGTCAGCCTTGCAAAGTTACCAAACGTGAAGGACTGATCCATGGATTCGCGAAACCAAAACCAAGATTCCAACCATGATTGAAGAGAGATGACACTATTTAAAGAATTGAAGCTTGCGCTGGGCCTTGAAAATTAACCATATCTTTCTTTGGGTCTTCTTACGTTTTAGAGGCTAACTCCCGATAAGAACGGGCACATACCTAGAACAGGCTTCTTAAGACACCTTCGTCAACGATGCATTTTTTCAAGAGCTTCACCATATTCCTCTCAGCATTACAGCCGAGTCGTACAACCGCCATCTTCTCAAAGGAAGCGAGAAGCCCATCGTTGTTGTCAGTTCCTACAATCTCGAGTAGAGATGAGACAGAACCGGAATGTACCATTTCTTGCGAGACCAAACCGAACCTGTTGGCGACGAACTACACTGTCTCAGTGAATTGCCCCAGGCCTACGTCGCTCAATAAACGTCTTCAGATCTTGAACAGCCTCAATCATACCTTAAATGCGTTCTGCACGGTAGAGAACTTAGGCCTCGACCCAGAAGCGAACGTGCTAAAGGATTTTATCTGGACCATGACTTGGAGCGGCTACGCAGCGTTATTCGGGAAAGGGGACCTGACTCATCCGGAAAGCGATTACACAGTGGATGACGTATTGGATTGGTGGATGAAGGGGATCTGGGGGAGCAATGCCATTTACTTGAGATGTGTAGACGGGAAGCAAGAATAGTCGCAAAACGACTCGACCAACAGCGCAGTATAACCGAACTGATGGGTCGGCTGTCAGTCTTCTAGTAGTGAAAGAATTTTAGTCCCTCAGTTACATGACAAATATTCCTTCTCCAGACTCTGTTACCATGTCGAATAGAATTAGGTGCTAGATGATCAAGTGGTTCCTGGCATCTTCGTTACCGTCGCCATCACTTTGACTCTCTTTATCCATTCTTTCCTTCATCTCCGCCCATACTAGTCTCGCCTTCTCCGCCTCTTTGTGCGCACAACCCAGCAACGCAACTTCATCAGTCCATTCTATCCCTTTAAACTTCTTCCTACAGAGTTCATTCGTCAGGAACGTAGCAAACGAGCAGTATATCCTTGAAATCGAGTCCAAAATCCAGATTGCGTCAACTTTGTCGCGAAATTCGTCCTTCGCTCCGAGTCTTTGAATAGATGCCCGCATCTTCATGCCGATAAAGCAGTCTTCTAAAATGTAGTCCTCAAGCCAGAATGTGTATGTTGCGTTGCATTCGATCTCAGGAAGGAGGCTGTGCACGCTGTCCCATTCTTCTTCCATAGGTAGGTGCCAGTAATTACAGATCAATTTACCGATGGGTGCTGCATGGACTTGTTTGGCATTTAAACCAGATGTTTCGTAAAACTTGCGAGTCTCGTCGGTGGCACGTTCGATGTCGACAACGTCCAAAGTGGCGATTCGCTTATCCGTGAATTTTAAGCCGGACAAAGGGCCTGGATCGGTTCCTATCTCTGGAAATGCTACGTTGAATAGTGTGTCTTCAGCTAATGCCGTGAATCCAGCACCTACGATGACCCTAGCCTCAAAATATGGCATATTTTGATCCCAATCCTCGCTGTACTGTGCCCACGACACATCGTAACCGAAAACAGATTGCCACTCGCCACCGAAGAGTACAGAGCAAGCCTTGTTGAACGGAGAAGGAAAGTGATTAGATAGTCTGCTGATGGTCTTCAGCTGCTGGCGTGCTTCCTCGCTAACGCTACGTGCTGCAAGAATATCTTCTTTGTACTCCGGACAGACATTGTGGTAAAGCAGATAGTTGTAAAAGCTGGTGAGCACATTGCACTGATTGTCTATCTTCACCTCATTACGAGGGGTTTCATCATCAAGGTCCTCAGCGAAATAAGTCGACCTAAGATTATCCATAGTTAGCATAAGAACTTTACAGATCACATTTCACGGGGGGAATAACACACAAGTATGCCTTTACTACGCCCGCAAAGTCAATAACCCATTTAGAGTCATCGAGTTTGTCGACCCAATCGACGTCGTAACTTGCGCACAACTCGAGTTTATCATGCTTGCTTATCTCCTCATTAGCCTTGATCTGCTTCTTGCTTTCACCCTGGCCGATGCGGCTTGCTGGATAGACACCGCCGTATTGAAGGAAGTCGCCAAAACATTTCTGGTACTGCTGAGTAAACTTGCGACGGCCAATAAAGCGCTCGATAGCGAATCCTATGCGGCTATGATGGATTAGTTTGACACTAACTGAATAAAGAGTGCAAGGTAGATTGCCTTGGCGCATCATTTGTTCTAGAATTAGATAAATTAGAGCTCTCTGTATGATACAATTTTGGCGGAGTCTTACTCATCATAAAGTTCACACTCTTCGTCGTATTCCTTCGCTGTCATAGGTGAGTCTGCAAAATACTCCTCAAACCCTGTACCAGCACTCTTCTGTAACGACATCAGCGCCTTTGCCTTGAATATAATCGAATAAACATACCTTGAATGTTCCAGCCACTATTCCAGGGGGTGCAGGAACCAAAACCATTTTCCATCCTCTATCGGCAACATCCCTGTGCTCTGCGCCATCTTTTCTCCATGTTCCATTGTCATTGTCACTGTCATAAACAAAGGGCACCTTTCTACGAATATGGTCCTTGTCGACGATATCAACAACTTCGGAATCTTGCAGCGCATGCATGATTTGCCATGTTGATGGTTTGGGATCGCACACAATATTCAGTCTAGGCTTGAGCTTGCCGACATTCACGGCTGAGTTTGGGCCCTTGGAGTGCAGGTGGTTACACATAGCAATGTCCTTGTGCAGATTTTGATCCGAGAACCACCAATGGACCTGGATATCGTGTTAGTCGCCATGTGCAACAGATCAGACAGTGTGTGTCATGCCTTCTCACGTATCTTATTGGCCTGTGGGTGCGGCTCTCTCTTGGAGACGGGTTCATTTGGTGCCAGCGTTGCGATCAGCTGGCTGTTGAGTGGGTCCATGTTGTGCAACGACCCAGCTCAAGATGATCTAAGTGCGGCGACTAACACGGTCTCTTGCAAAGTGAAGGAAGGTAGTTGAGGGAATAGTTTGAGTTGCACAGTGTTGAGAGTACGAGAAGTCGAAGACTTGTACAGAAAAAGACGGTTTGTCACGGCTGAGTTGATAACCAAAACCTTTGAAAAGCTGATCAGGTAACTTCGTTCAGACCAAACAATGTGTATCAGGACAACACCCAACCATCATTCTGAAGGCAATTTATAGCTTGACATTTCATCGCTTTGCGCTGTTCGTTTTGGCCCGGCGATGGGTCTCTTTTTCCATGACTTTCCTAAGCCACATGGGTATCGTTCGGAACGAGTACAACTTGCCAGCGTCCGACAAACATCTCATCCGGTAAGTCTTCTTACGGCAGGATCCTATCATGGCTTGATTTGGGTACTTGACTGGTACCGCAGCATGGAAGGAATACGATGGTTTTCTTCACAGCTTGGACATTAATCGAAGAAGCAAAGGGACGGTCAGCACAGCGGACGGCGAGTCATTCACGGAGCACAACGATAGTCGGGAGGAGTGAAACACGGCCACGGCCACGTCAAGCAACGACGAGGAAACGTAAGGCCTTCAACAGACGTGTCGCGAGCTGGCTGTGAGCGCAATTTCTGGATCAAAGTTGGGTCCTCTTCCGGTCCTCCAATTCCGCTCCGCCGCCAAGAAGGTCCCTGATCCCTGTCCCTGACGACATTCCGCCAGAAAGGTTGACAAGTTTGTGCATGCCGGGCGTGATGTGGACTGTACAGACCCCCAATGACTCTCTGGTACAACTGACACGCTCCTTTCATTTTCATTTCTCTTCCTCTCTTCCATCTCTACTGCTGCCTCACATATTCGTTCCTTACTATGACTAGCAGACACATCGATCCCACCACGTTAGCGTCCTTTGCTGGCGCCGCGGCCGGCCAGTACGTATTTGTCGCTCTACATCCTTCTGATTCGGGCAATGGACTGAGCAGGCTGACCGGATTGACAGTGAGGGAGTGCTCTCCGATGCCAGTGGCGACCTGGTGATTAAACCATGTACGCCCGCTGAAGTCGCCTTTTACGAAGTCGTCAACGCTTCGCATCCGGAACTCGCCTTCTACCTCCCCAGATTCATGGGCACGCTGCAATTCGGTGATCGAAGACCAGCTGCGGTATCTCTTCCTGCAAACAGTGCATCTGGAACACCTCAAGCGAATACAGATGTGATTGAGGCCCATGTCATCAATCTTCCAGCTACCCACGCACCTTCAACGTCGATTCCACCTTCAGAAATCTCACCTAGTGCGTCCGAGGTCCAAAGCACACCTGCCTCTTCGTCCTCCACTTCAGGCACAGCAGCTACTCTTAGTCTTGCGGATCCAGGTCCCTTGAAGGGTAAAAAGCTTGACACAGATCTGCACATTGTCCTTGAGAACGTATCCGCTGGGTTTACGCAGCCCAACATATTAGACCTGAAACTCGGGGCGCGCTTGTGGGACGAGGCCGCCAAGCCGGAGAAGCGGGCACGACTAGACAAAGTCGCCAGCGAGACAACAAGTGGTAGTTTGGGCTTTCGCATCGCAGGCATGCGCGTATGGCAAGGAGAGGCGAAACCGGTGCCGCCAGCTCCCGGAGTGGAGAGGTTGGAGGACGTTGTGAGTGGGGACCGGGAAGTCAAGAGCCAGCATTGGTCGATAGATAAGGAAACCAACCATAAGAGCTACAACAAATTCTACGGGCGCACCTTCACGGCGGATAATGTACTTCAGGGCTTCAAAGAATACTTTCTCGTGCCGTCCGCGGGCATTACTGAGGACCACGCGCGCATCGTATTGTGGAATTTTTTGTCGGAGCTCAGGGATATAGAGCAGATATTGCAGTCCAAGGAGAGCAGAATGTACTCTTCATCACTGTTGTTCGTGTATGAGGGAAACCCTGAGGCATTTCAGAGAGCGCTTGACGCCATCACGAATGCTCCAGTGCCTAAGCGCAAAACCAACGAGTCGAATGAGGAGGGAGAAGGAGACGACGACGAGGGAGAGGAGTATGATGACGACGAAGAAGAAGATCTGCCCAAAGTGCACGCAGTGAAGTTGATTGATTTTGCACACGCCAAGATCGAGGACGGGCTTGGTCCAGACGAAAACATGCTGGCCGGAGTGAGAAGCACAATCAGGATTTTGGAAACCCTGCTCAAGGAGATCTCTGCTTGATCTGCTTGGAATTGGATGGATACGACCGGCGATTTTTATTAGAGATTTACAGTGATACCCCCACAGCAAGGCTGGCTCTTGCTTTGCCCTCAATTGAAAGAGTTGCAGTTCTGATGGCAAAGGATGCGTCTGTCCATGTGCACGCGCGAGCGCTACATGCCATTCCCATCTTCATTTGCTAAAAATTTACCTCCTTGGTCAGCTACAGAGCCGATGTTTCTTTGGCACAAATTGTACAGTACTCACTACAAGACGTTATGCTATAAACGGTCCGCAGAGCGAACGTATAACGCGTTGTCTTCGATTCAAGCTGCTCTACCCCATAGGCGTGCAGCACCTCATTCGCAAGGTCTCCTCTCGCCTTATGCGAAGGAATATACGTGTACTCTGAAGATTTTCCGCCGAATTGGAGATGCTTCGAAGACCAACATGACCTCACCACGCTTGTCACACCGTCTGGCTCATGCTCTTCCCCTTCTCACTCTTGTAAATAGTTCTGATCTTTGAATTCTCGGTCTCTAGAATTCTTCCAATGACAGATAGAAATTTATCGAATTCTATTGAACGAATTCGGCCCAGAATGAGATGCCAATGAAATATTGACCTGCTCATATCAATGTATGCTCTATGAGTTCCAATGAGTGAATGGACAAGTGTATAAACACGTTGGCTATGGTGAAAATATGTGCCACATTGGCATGATTTAAATGGTTTCTTTCAGCGGCGAGCAGAGGATATTTGCAGTTATTTTGTCATGGAAAACGGTGAGCTGAAGGTTCTCGTTCGACGCTAGTGGATTTTCTATTGGTGTTCAGGGTGGGAAAGGCATCAGCCACCTTGTGCTAATGCCCCAAAGATAGGATCAGGAGCTGTTTCAAGAAAGAATCCATCTGTCAAGCGATAGAGAACATAGCATTTTTCATTCGAAGAACGAATCGTCTCGTACATTTTTAAACTCATTTTTAGCTAGACGTGGAAGCAAGCTGCTAGACATGACCTCATAAGTATAAAACCATATAATCGTTTCAACATGTCATTATAAGCGCGCTAGGCGAGATCGCCATTTGTCTTTGTTTGATCTTCATCATTAGGTTAGAGCGTTAGTCTTCATACTTGGGGGTCTAACCTTTAAGATACATCCACTTCAGATCATCTCGATCCAGATCGTCAAGCGCAACGTCGATGTAGCCTTCTTTGTCCACATAACGTGGAACGATACCTAAAGCACGGCCTGGGACAGTCAGATTACGATTTTACAGATGATGACCAAGTTTGATCAAGCGTTCTCACCGTTTATGCTATCGTCAGCAGCCAAGCGAAGGCACGCCTTGACGGCATCCTCAAGGTGCGCCCAGTCAGATCCCCGACTCTTCATGTTGGCTTCCATGATTGGTTTAACTTCATCTGGAATAATTGGCGTCGGAATAGCCCTAGAATGTCTTCTTAGAAATCCCCGTTTGAGTTCGTAACAAATGCGTTTTCAGCCTACCATGGTGCCAGCAAATTACAGCGGGCGAGATCCGACTTTCGTAAGTTACAAAGCATACCCCGCACGCTATACTTCGATGCATTGTACTGTGTCGCTCCAGGAAGGTCTAGGTAGCCTGCGAGACTGGCCTTGAGGATCAAGACCTTGTCGCGAGATTGGTCACCCTTGTTAAAGTAGTGGCGTGCGAGCTTCACCGTGTATGCTACACCAATGGTATTCACCTGGATTATCTTAAGCTCTGGCTTAGTTGGTTCTTCAGCATCATCGAGTTGAAACAGATCATCATGGATAGCAATTCCAGCATTGGCTACGACAATGTCGATAGATTTGCTTGGAGAGTTGGCGAAGGCAGCCTTGAAGCCTTGGAGCTGTTGATCCCAATTGGTCATGTCAGCATGGCAATATTGGTAACTACGTGGGATCAGAAACTAGTTCCACAAGTTTGAAAAGGCGAATTACTTCGGATTTCCCTCGTGGGCTTGGTTTGGCTTCAGATCCAAATTTGTGACATATGCACCCGCGTCCAGAAAACCCTGGACATACCCAGCCCCGAGACCACTACTTCCTAATATTATAGAAACACAAATTAATTGGCTGACCTGGAGTAATTTGGGGGTTTTCGATACCTCCGGTAACAACTACGCTGCGACTCTTGAGTTTACTTGCATCTACCGGAACTTTATTGTCCACCTTCTTTGCGGTCCAGTATTCATATATTTGAACCATGATGATAATTTCGCCTTGAAAACAGTCTAGGATAGTTCAGTTTTTTGTTGCGGCCTAAATTAATGGTACAAATGTCAAGTACATATAGCTAGGCAAGGCTGAGGCGGACGAAGAAATGCGGGGAAGTTGTGCAAGTCAGCTTAGTCCGTGGATATACGCGAACCCGAAAAAGCCGAGCAAAGAGGGGAGAAAAGGCCCAGATCAAAGATCAAATATAATTTTAGTTGATAGTTTTTATTTTTTTTAAAAAAAAAATTTCTGCCGGGTACAGTCGTCTGGTGCTTTATGTCACTCCCTGGTGAAGAATTTCATGTTCCATATAGCGCAATGTTGATTACCGCTCACGATCTTTCTCGATGCGGAGTTGAGGATTAGTTTTTACACCTTTGGTCCTATTCCTGCGATTATCATCCAATCACCTCAGTCATTTGAGACTTCTGATACTCTGTAAATATGTCATCCATTGACAAGATTATGAAATTATAATCCTTTACTCGTATTGCTCCTGCGGATGTCTATATGCGGCAACTTGAAGCGCGAAGCTCAAATAGTTGAATGGTGGGGTCATTTCGAAAGTGAATATACCTCGGCCTGCATACTTCCCGCAAGCAGATCTTGGTGGAAATTCTGTTTTCTTTGCAGTCATTAACTCTAAATATTTGCATTTGTGATCGAGACGTTAATCTTAAGTTAAACTTCTGTGGCTCAACGTCTAGACATAGTATTTTGCCGTCTGGGCAGCTCGTATTGCTGTTATCCTTCTTTTTATTTGAACTCCGTTGGTCCCATCCACGACTTCTTTCTAAAACCTGCTTCATCATTGGTTGGAATCATCGTATTACCCGGATGTCGAGAATCACGTGACACTACTTATTGTATTCTTGTTCTATATGGAGTTTTCCTGCATCTTTGAGAGAGGACATATGTTCTCATTCTATTATAGTGAGGTCTTAAAGGACTGTTCTAAGTAGTTCTGAGCCTTGAAGAGACCGTGTACGCCCTCTTGCCCATGTAGATATTTGCGATATCTTCGTCACTGCGCGACTTGACCTTACTTGGTTGTCTGGCTGATGTCAACTTATCTCCCTTCTTATTAAGTTTGAATGTATTTTTTTTATGAAAGCAGATGTCAAGCCGTATACTCTTGTTGTTCTGTTGCCATCAACCCTAATCCCTTCGAGAGGAGCCGAGGCCTTTTATCGTCGTCACATAAGAAACATTTTTGGGAGAGTACTGATTGAGCTGTGGCTTTTCTGCGAATCGTACCGCGCTTTGGGAGGTATGGCCCTCTAATCACGAGGAGACTGCCTTTAATGATTGGTGAATGTTTAGTGTGTGGCTGACTGCAAAATGGATAACATTACGACAGGGATTTAACTCATACTTGTGCATTCAAGTTCATTGAAAGTACGAAAATCTCGATATATGTTCCAACACTTTCAGTAAATTTTTTGTGTAGTATTAAAATGCGATGAGATCCACTGTGGTAGGGAGATAAATTGTAACATGGAAATGGTATGGTTGAGAAATATAGAAAACTCAACAACAGCACAAGTAGTCTTTACAGACCTGCAAAATTTCAAAATATTCCGAATAATTTAACTATTCTGATAGAATTTTCTCAATACACAAACTCCTTCAGATTAGACCTTGTCCAATTTCTCAAGTACAACCTTGAATTTAATACATCAGTCTATCAATTCCGTACTTCAGAACAACTGGTCGAAATCAAGAACTTGATTGTCTTCAACTAGTGACAAAACCTATTTCAACTCGTTCTAACTCATCACATCAATTTGTGTCCTTTAGGCTCTGAGAAACCCAAGACACCAGACGGCCAGGATTTATAATCAGAAAACCCAACAGAACAATAAGAATTGGGACTCCATCAAAAACATAGATGAATGATTCATGGGAATTGATGAAACCGTCACTTGGCTGAGCAAACTCTATGGCTCGGACAAGTGATCGTACCCAAATGGCAACGCTTGCCACATAAATAAGCCTGAAATATCGACGCCAGCTGATTTTAGCTCTTTGCAGTTGATGACCAACTTCTCTTTTGATTATTGATCTCAGTCTCATTGAAATGATCAAGAAGATCACGAGAGCAACCAATTGAAAGATCAGCCCTCCAAGCACCACTCTTTCTCCGATTTCGATGATCTTGGAGTCATTTGTTGCTTGCAGCCCTGATCCGGCGATCTGGCTTAGGAATGCGATGATGTCAATCATCACGTATATATTAGTCACCCATTTGAGTTTTCTCTCGTGGTGTACTGCCGTGACGACCCGCGTCAAGGCCATGTACAATGTTGCAGATATGAATGGTGGTGCTCCCATTAGCAGCAGGACTTGCATAATATAAGGATCGATATTCTTCGGTTGGCTGGCTGACCATGAGCGGCCATAGTAGCCAAATGCTTCGCCTATATGAGTGTGTTTAGCTGCTCGTTAATATGCCCAATTTTGTCCAGATCTTGCGTACATGTACCACCTATTACCATCGGAATAAAAAACCATGCGCGATATTTGATCATAAAAGCAATGAGGAGAATCGTGGCGAGCCCCATGAGAGAAGTGAATGTGTAAGCTGCCCCAAGATTAGGCTGATAATGATAGAGGGTGACATTGTGTCCGTCACTTTCAATCAACGCAGGCATCGTATTTGTTATCGAGATGAAAGAAAGGATGGCTTAGTTCTAACATGTTGGTCTCATGGGAATCCCCCTTATATCGTTTTTTGAGCTTATAAAAGGCTTGCATAGCCTGGCGGAACGCGCAGGATGTGGAGAATGCAAAGCGCTGAATTCTTTCTGATTTCGTGTTTAGGTAACTAATTGGTGTTACAGAATTTGCGAATGGAATACGTAAAATCTGTGATTGGTTATTCGGACAAATGTGGGCCCTTGCCAATATGAATCCGTCCCTGCGGTCGGTCTCGTCGTCCGTGGATCAATATTTGAAGCAAGAGAGTAGGCAAAGCGCAAGTGTATCTATAACTTTGCCAAAAAAAATATGAGGTCTAAGTTCAACAATGACAAGGCGGCCACATACGAAAAGCCGAAATGGCTGCCAAAGCTGCAAGAATAGACATGTGAAGGCAATTACGTGACCAAACTATCTAGTAGCGTATCGGCTAACTTATTTCCAGTGTGACGAAGGCCGGCCTAGCTGTCAAAAATGTAGAGACTTCGGCATACAATGTGATTTTTCGGACATCAGCTCGACTTTCAGTACTCCCGAAGGCACTCCACCACCTGACTCGATTCCTTCGAGCCAAAAAAAGCGTGGACGACCGCGAAAAGGCTGGAATTATGTGCCTCAGAATCCTGCCAATTCTTCATATTCGAACTCTTCAGAGAGTACCGGCATCTCGAATATAGACGATCTGCGGTTACTGCTTCAGTATACGGAGAAGACAGCTCTGACCTTCACCAAGGGTAGGCGAGTCACGAGAATGTGGCAATCCGCGGTACCAGAACTTGGTTTAAAACATCCATTTGTGCTCGAACTTTTGCTTTCATTCGCAGCTTTTCATCTAAGCCAGACTTCCACTGATCGGAGGGATCGTTTTTTGTACTTAGCTGAAAAGCATCAGTCAGCCGGTCTAGTGGGACTAACAGCAGCAATAGCAAACATAGGCTCTTCCAATGGTGTTGCAGTTTATGTGTCAGTCATTTTGACTTGCTACCTGCACCTTGCAAAAGGTCCGATAGACGGCGACTACCTTCTCTTCAGCAGTGAAGGATCACCTCCCTGGCGCACAATGTTCCGCGGAATAAAGTCCGTCGACGAAATTACATCAGGAAAGGCCTTTGACGTCTTGCTTAGGAATGTAGACGATTTAGTGGATGAGGAGCCTATTGAGACCGATGATAAGGTGGTTTTACACTGTCCTCAGCGACTTTGGTTTGAAGTCTTTGAAGATCTGCGACGACACCCAGCGTTTCAAGATGGAAGCAAAGTCGATGTCAAAATCAAAATTCTGGAAAGTTTGAGTGACATTTTCAAACGAACATTTGGTACAATCGAAGATCATCCCGAAAATCCCGGTGAGACTGGACATCTTCCATTTGCATGGTTGTATTCGGTCGATGATACTTTTCTTCAGCTGGCACAGGAACGCGACGCTGTCTCCCTTGTCATCTTGTCATTCTTTGCGTTACTGCTAAAGCGACTTGACTCGCATTGGTGGCTCAAAGGATGGGCGGAGCACATTGTCCTCTCCATTCGCAACTTGGTACCTAGCGAGTACCATCGATTCATAGACTGGTCAGTAGAGCAAATGCAAACTATTTGAGCTGAATCAAAGTCGTTCGTTCAGCGAGTGAGTTAATTCCATGGATTTCTACTGTACTGTTCAAATAAGATTGAATAAATCTGACGATATCACAAGCAAAAGTTTTGTGAAAGTATTGATTAGCGTTGCGTTCTATTTTGCAAGTTGCCTCCTTGACTCCAAGGGTTCCATCGAGTGACAATGCTCGAATATCAAGAGGTCAAAATTGAATTTCCTTTTCGTGCAAGAAACAGTCACTCTAAAACTTGTAACAGTTTCCGCAGCTTCTCCCCAGGACGTTGACCTTGACAACTTTTGTGATTCGTTCTGACCTACCGTTATTCCCACTTTTCCTAGTGCTCCATATCCGCAAGTACGGTTCTCCCATTGGATCAAGTCAGTGGAATAAAACTCTTGTTTTTCCTGCTTCCTCGAAATTGGAACGTTGAGAACCTTCTATGTCTTTTGTTATTAAGGTTTGGCATTTAGTCAATTTCTCTCTAGAGAGCCTATTCCATCACAACTATCACAATGGATGAGAAAGAAGCTATAAGTGGTTTCACAAGAGACAATTCCGTATGTTTATAATATGATATGATATGAGAAGTATTGATTAATTTTCAATTGCAGCTTGCAATGCTTTACGCCCCTGCAATTGCATTCGAGAGACTTTCCTTGGGTCTTGATACAATCCCACAGATCGACAAAAACCATACTTTCTCAAGTAATTCGTCAGAAATGACGTTAGATTGTTCAACTAGTCCTTCCCAATCTCGGAAACAAAGAGAATATTCATCTAATTCTACGGTCGGTTTGTCCTTAGCCCGAGAACTCGTTCTGGAATTGACTAAGAATAGCCTGTTGTGCAAGACTTTGCTCTGATCCATGATACATCAAGTCACCTTAAAGCTATGTCGCAATCGAAATCACCGTCGGAGACAATAGCAACGCATAATTCAAATAGTACCTTCGTTTCAAGTCCATCTACTACATTTCCTCAACGAATGGGATCCGCAGCAAAAAAGAAGTACAGGCAATCCCGGACATCAACGGCTTTTTCTAGGTTCATGACAGAAGTTCGCAAAAAGAAAGATAAGTAAGACAGCGGAAGAGCACCAGAAACGAGCTCTAAATCGGAATGGCTGGCAAAATTTAAACACCTCAAGTTGCTTGTTCGCAGCTGGTTAAAATCATCGAAGTGAAGAAAATGAGACGAACAAAGAAAGTCTCTTTCTGCTGAACTGTCACCGGAGCTAACGAATATTATAGTTACCTCATATCTGTGTTTTCACTATGGATATAAAGGGAGGAAAAAACAGGAAAAAGAGCTAATCAATTGAATATGAGAAGATATATCCAAGAGAAATCAAATTTAGAACCCCAACGAACAGAGTGATACAAAGCAAGCTGTACATGGAAAACTTCTCTTCAATCAACTAGTGAAGCACTCAAATCAGTGGGAGTCTTGCAACTGAGGGTTGAAGGTAGAACATCTATCTCAAAGTAGGCCTGCCTAATGAAGTTTTATGTTGAACCTTGGTAGACGAGCTACCAAAACGCTGACATAGCTCCTGAAGTGCAAGTCCGAAACTCATTCCCATCACATGTATCCGATGCAATTGAGCAGACGCAGCAAAATCTGTGCTCAGAAAAAAATTTGTATCACATCAATAATGACGTACAAAGCCTTGAGCGTACTATGCAATGCAGCATAAGTGATCCTTCTCTACGCAATTACTTATTGACCATTCTGAAGTCCTCGAACCGCACCCATTGGGCAGTTGAGGCGAAATCCCCAACAGTGTTTGCAAACATGCCGAAAAAGGTTCCAGTCATGTCATGTCCGGATAGAATTGCTGAGTCGATCGACGCAATCTGGGACCAGTTGAAGCTCGTACTTTCTGAGACTTTCCGAGCCCACGAAAATGTGTATTCGCATGGACGTGCGTCAATCTTTAGCAGGACGCTACCTTCAACGTCAGAAATTGATCCATGTCCAGTTATTTCGCCTGAAACTCCTATAGTTGACACCACACCAAACTCCATTCGCTTCTTATGAGAGTTGTAGAATATCTCGGCATGTCGAAGGTTGTCCTTATAGACCGCTAGACCTGCGTGAACGCCGTTCGTAGGCATCAACCTAACATTCAGTTCGACCGTAACCGAGCATTCCAATGATCTTTGCCTCCGGCCAACAAATGTCGTTGAACCATATTGCTCGTTCAGCGTCGAGGAGCGTGGACTGAGTTCATACGAGTTAGGTGGGAAATGTCTATAGCAAGTCAAGTCAGGAGTCCGTATGTACGTGTCTTCGCATATGAGTGCATCGCCAAGATTTTTTTGCTCCTTCGAAGAAATTTCTGCCATAAATTCGACTGGTTCATCAAACTCCAGCCTCGTCTGGTTGATTTTCGGCCATGATTCATGCTCCCATGTCACAGGCGTTAGGAATGTTTCCCTTCCCAAAGGGCAACGCAGGACATTCGTACCATTCTGACGCACGCCCAGATGCACACACCACCACTTCCCATTCTTATCTTGAAACAAGTCTCCATGGCCTGTCCATTGCACCGCTTCTTTAGTTCCTTTCGCTGTCAGCAGGGGGTTAGAAGGACAGCTCTCATAAGGCCCCCAAATGTCGCGTGCCCTTGCGATGTTGATCTCATGACCTTCAAAGGTCGAACCTTCAGCAGTCAAAAGATAATACCATCCGTCTTTATGGTATAGATGAGGTCCTTCTGCATCGCCACCAGGCCTGGCGCCTTTCCACAATAGCCTTGTCTCAGAAAGAGCTTTTCCAGAATTTAAATCAATCTCAAACTGTCTGATTGAGCAATTCGGGGCCCAGGGCGGACCACTGCGATATGAGCCTTGGATGAAGGCGCGTCCCGTTTTAGTATCGAAGAATAGCGAGGGGTCAATGCCAGGAAAAGCAAAGTAAATCGGATCTGACCAAGCATATGGGTCACAGATTCGTTCCTCGGGGCAGCTGATCAAGAAGTTCTCAAAAATATGTTTCTTTTCATCTGGATCCTCTATTGCATTGGTACAGACAATGTAAAACATCGATCTATAATATCGGATCGTCGGCGCGAAAAGGCCTCCGTTGATGATCAAATTCGGTGTTTGAGCCACGGGTATTTGCGTAGCCCACGCGTGACGGAGTGAAAGCTGAGTTGGTCTAGAGATGGCGTGGGTGCGAAGCGTCCAGTCTTGAAGATTGTTACTTGTATATATGGGCAACCCTGGAAACACATGAAAGCTAGAATTTACGAGGTAGTATGTGTCCTTGACCAAGACAATTGAGGGGTCGGGAGCAAACCCAGGAATAATTGGATTTGTTATTGTCATCTTTGCTCCTACGGAACTTTTGCATTGTCTGAATTTGGAGTTTCTTGATTAGCTGCACAGCTTAATGAATGTGCCGTATAAATTATGGTTTTCCACTCCCGGAACTGCCGGAGTTGATTGTGAAATAGAACATCACAGAGACAGATGATTAAACGATATTTGCAGTCAACTTCGCACCGGGATAAATATGTCCGAGATCCGTTGTCACTCTTTTGAGGTGAATAGTACATTTCTGAGCTTCGGGACTCGCAATTCTTAAGCAAATTTTTAAATAGACACGAAAAACTATCACCATGTTGGCCATGTCAGGGATAGTATACACCATGTTAATAGTACCAATCACTGCTTGTTCAATACACGTTAACATTATACTGTCATAGAGTCATTTCATCTGCTAATCAGTTCAAATGTTGCATGTTACTTGTGAATCAGAAATCATCTCCTCCGAAAGTGAAACAAAGGCCAACAGATACATCTCAAGACAAGACTAGCTAAATTTTGATTCCAAAGCAATACGTGCGTTATTTGCGCTAAAGCTAGTTATCGGGATTAAGTGATGAGGGGACATTTGTAGACGATTTGAACTGTTGAAATTTACGTGGAGCAAGTTTTGCTTCGTACGCGTTGTCAATCTCCTCGGTGGTCATGCCTGTGGTGTCGGGAACGATGATCCAAGCAATGACCAGCATCAGGACCGTGGCCCCCGCATACACAAATCCTGTACGAGTACCGAGATTTCCGCTGTCCACATTATACATATAGGGTGTCGTGAAGAGGAAAATCCAAGTCGAAAGGGTCTGTGCAAAGATACCGATCGAAAGCGTCTTCGCGCGTAAGCGATAGGACGGTATCTCCGCAGCGATAGGCCAACCCGCGCCCGAAAGTGTAGCCGTCTGAAGTGATATGAGCAAGTTCATCAAGGCAGCGATTGCCCAAAGTGGGCCTTGACCATGCGCATAATAGAGAGCTCCTATAACGACCATTATGATGAGGTTGAGAATCAGACCCAAAAAAACGGTCGTCCTGCGGCTGATTTTCTTGAGGTATAATCCCGATGAACACATGATCAAGATTGCTAAGCCAAAGCCTCCAATACCAATGTCAAAGGCATGAATGGGAGCCAGACCGGCGATAATCAGAACGTAGATATTCTGATTAAGCAAGGCAGCACCTCCAATGTTCGCAGTGGAATAGAGAAAGGCTACTGTCAGTGTCCGTTTTAATTCCTGTCCCTTGAGACACGAAAGGTAGGTTCCACCCTGTTCAATTTGCCTCTCCTCTTCCAATGTGCGGATCACATACTCCAAACGCTCATTCGGGGAATTTTGCTGTCCGTAGATACGGGTCATGGCTTTCCGTGCTGCTTCAATTTTACCGCGTTTCGCAAGATAGACCGGAGACTCGGGTGCCAAAGCCCAACAGATCACCGCAATGCCTCCGAATGCCCACTGGATTGCAAAAACGTGCCTGAAAGAGGTCTCGTGAATGTTGGGAACGTACGCACGGATGCAGCCAAGAGCAGCACCTTGGATAAAGATTATGGACATGACTAGGACAGTTTGTAGAGGTGCTCGAAGCCTGAGGGGTGCGATCTTCGTGTTTGAAAAATGATTAGCTCAGAGAAATCGAAACGAAAAAGGTTTCAAATACGTACTTCCCCTATGTATGTGGTTGCGATGGCAACGACGGCCCCAATGCCAAATCCACTGACCATCTTACCAGCCATTAGACCAGGACGAGTAGTAGCAGTGTATTGCACAGCTGTGCCAGCTAAAGTGAGCCCAGCCGAGAAAGATGCTGGCCACTTCCGCCCTAGCTTATCAATAACCCAGCCGCAGATGATGGCGCCAATCGCCTGCGTCAAAGAGGACATAGCCGTCCACAACGACGACCAGACGGATGGAAGGTACAAGCCTTTAGGACCTTTATCACCAAAGTAGAGCAGAAATGCCGGCATCGAGATCGATGCCCCGTTAACCACAACATCGAATCCGAAAATAGCGGCGGATGTCAAAGTCACGCATGCTGAGTTGCATTAGTTGATATCCTAAAGGAAATGAGTAAGAACGTACAAATCAACAGAACCCTCCAATGCTTCCTCGCATTGGCGACCACGCTCAGTCCGCGTTCTGTTTCGACAATGTTCTGGCCCAGCTGTGCAAGGGCTGCATCAGCTGTCCCAGCATACTCATTGTGCGTAGCCCCTGACTTCATCTCTTTGACAGACATCTTGGGCACATGCAAATTTTGCAATTGTGGAGTTCACAAGCTTCGAATCCTGGGGGAGCTGGATATCTTTAACCCCAAGTCCTGATATGTATGGGGTAGCCTAGGCTATTGCGCCTTGCGTGCACCCAGCTCAAGGCTTTACCATATCAGTACAAGAGACGAAGGCCATCGCTAAAACATGCACCGAAGGCCCGGAGCAGTGGAATCACGTGCAAATTCTGTGTGTTGTGCGCTAAGTTATTTTCAACGAGTCAACGTCCATGATTAGGGCAGACAGTGCGAGAGGATACAGGAGAACCGAAGGGAGCGCACGACAAGCTCGGGACGTGTGGAGCCCCACGCCCCACTTCCCCGAGATTTAACGTGTATACTGGGCGCCTTTTCCCGGCACAGGTCTGGAAGATCCGAGAAAATTGGAGACCCGTTATCCTCATCCTTATATATCATTGCTCAGCCAAGTTCGGTAGATATCCAATACTACCCGAGATAGACCGAGAATCCCTCTCTCCTCTCAGAATATGGTTTCGCATGTCATGCAGGGTCCCCACGTGGCACGCACCAGCCGCAATGCTTTGCTCACCACGACAATATGAATACGTTTAAGTTTGGCGAGGAAAACAGTGTCTGGACCAGAATAAGCTGGCAATCAAGCCTTGTCGTATCTTTTCAACAGGCCCATGTTCAAACGAAATCATGGCAAAGATGACGACGACGAATACAGATTTCTTCGATTCGACTCTGGACACTGTAATCTTGCCAAAGTCGATAGCTTTTCAGGGCCACAGAGCGCAATCATTTGTACCTGGAGCCATTGAGCTCAGTAATGATGCTATCGGTGAAGCCCAATCATGTGCTTCTGTTGTGCTTGATTACGGTCGCTGCGAGGGCGGCATGCCATTTTTCGAAATCAACAGAGCACAGGGACATCAAACACTTGTTGTAAAGGTAGTTTACAGCGAGACTGCCCAAGGCATTGATACAGAGACAGGTGTGTTCAGCATCGACCTTTGTCTTTCGGGACAGAAAATTAGGGTGCTGACTAGAATCAACTCAACAGGCGACGGGCCCTTCTTTTTTTTCTCAAACACTATGGACACCTATCGGACTATCCAGCTCGACATTGCGCCATCAGAGAAGTCATTCACAATTCTCCCCTTCTATGCACAATACTCGCAGAGATACCAGAAGATCACCCTAGTCTCGCCCAATGCCAGTGTCACTTTCGGCAACATTGGCTTTAAACGTACTCGACCGAGTGCGATCCCCAAGGCTCATTTGACTACTTCTGATGAGGAATTGAATCGAATCTGGGAGGACGGTGTTCGTACGGCAGAAATGTGTAGCCTAGTGCTTGGCGAGACCAAGCCTGCCTGGGAAATCACTTCAGAAGGTGCCAGAATTCGTGGTCAGCACTGGGCGCCCTGTCGGTGGGGCACTAGATGGACTGATAAAACAATTACCTTTCAAACACGTATAGAGCGCTGTGGGGCTAGCTGGGGAGTGCATATGGTTACAAACGGTTTGATCTTTTGCCTCGATTTGACTTCACGCACACTGCGGGCTGTGGAAGGTCTCGCGGACCAAGCTACCGTGTTTCCTTGCACTGAGAGAGGCCAGTGGCCACTTCCAGAAACAATTGACTTAACAGGTTGGATATCAGTCCGTGTTCAAACAGTTGATCAATCTGCCCTCATTTGGTTGAACGATGTTCAAGTCAGCACTATTGACAATCTATCAATCCGTCCAGTACTGGGTGGTAAAATCAATAGCGGATCGATAGCATTCGGCGGCCCTTCAGGTTGGATTGCCATGTTTCGTGGATTACTTGTTAAGGCTGCCGACGGACATGTGCTCTATGAGAATGATTTGTCTCTTGCGGACAAGGAAAGAACGTACGCAGATTTCCAGGTTGGCTCAAACCCTGTCCCTTGCACCATTGACGGTGCGAAACGAGACCGCGCATGTTTTGGAGGAGATCTTTTCGTCACAGGACGTTCTATAGCCTACGGGGGGCTTAACCACGATGCTGTGGCCGGTACAATCAGACTCCTAACTAGTCACCAGACAACAGACGGGTATCTTGGAAACTTGTGCTCAGCACAAGCTCCGGTTCATGAAACGAACGTGGATCCACCATCCTACGCTTTCTACTCCCTAAGCTATGCCTTACTGTTAGTAGTGGCCATCAAGGACTACTGGCTTCACACCGGGGATGCTGTGTTAATAGATAAAGTTTACCCTGCAATGTTAAAATTGCAGGAGTTTGTGCAAAGACACTTGAATCAGGAAGGGCTGGTAGAAGTCTCGCCCGAGCTCTCAAGTATGTCTCCAGCTTGCATTCTTGGTTGCTCGATGTGTTACTAATACTTTTATTGCAGTGACATGGTTTCCATTGGGTGGACCAATATTTGGGGTGTCTGCTGTGGTCAATCTTGCATATTACGATAGTCTCCGAGCCATGAGCATTCTGGCATCTGGTACAGATGAGAAGAAACGCTTGACACTGTTGGCAGAAAATTTACGGGATCGGATGGTAGAGCACCTATGGAATAAAAGTACTGGAATATTCCGCATGGGCACGACGCTTCCCGAGGACGGTGTTTGTCAGGATGTTGTTGCGTATGCGACAAGTCTTGGTATCATCCCTGGACATCCAAACCTCCAAGCCCATCTTGGTGCTCAGGATACGCAATTACCTCTAGCATTTCGAGGATTAGGCCATTGGTCCGACAGCAAAGTCGTCAGTCCGTATGCTACAGGCTATGCAGTCGAAGCACTGTTTTCACAAAAGCTCGGCGACAGCGCCTTAAACTTACTGAAGCGCGTTTGGGGTAGCATGGCAGACCGTACTAAGCCAAACTTTTCAGGATGTCACTGGGAGGCGATGAGGCTTGACGGTGAACCTTACAGTCACGACACATCCCTTGCACATGCGTGGTCAACATGGCCTGTCTTCCTGCTTCCACGATACCTCGCCGGTCTAAGATCGACAGGACCTGGATGGGAGTCAATCGAGATAACCCCATTGAGAACAAAAATTCGGCATATCAGTTATGATATTGATACATGTAAGGGGAAAATAGCTATTGTCATAGATTGGGTTCAAGAAAGTGGGATTGAAAGAGGAAGTACTGTAGGCACCGTACGTTTGACGCTACCGGCAGGAGCAAAGGCGACGTTGACTGTTCCCGATGGATGTACACGAGATTGTGCGGAGACAATTGTCGGTCCAGTTCTGGACCTAATGATCCAAATCAAGAATTAAAGACCATATCACAGCTTTTGTAAGCTTGCTTAACGTTTGTGCCGAAAATGTCTAGTCTCGCAAAATTATACGTATTCCAGGGCAATGTCGATAATAAGCTCATTTTTCCCCAAAAATTCCAGTGACGCGTATGAAACATCTCCGTGCTTTGATTGGGCGTGGTAGGCGGTGCTGAAGTCGCAGACTAGCAGTCTGTATAACCATCAAGATAAAAAAAATCAATAATTATTTGGTGAGAAAATATTCAAGAGGACAATCAAGGCTGTCCGACTTCACAATTTTGACAAAAAATGCGAGGTTGATAATCGTCTTGCTTGAGCAATGCTCTTACGTATTTCTCCTGTGCATAATACCTGCTGAGGCCTGGAGCAGTTCAGAATCACAGTATTCTGAGCGTTGAAATTCAAATCAAGACTCACCTGGTGATTTGGGAATATCAGCGTGTCGGCGATAACGACATTCTCCCTTCGTCCCGCAGCAAAAACAATCACCTCCGCGATATCATCTGGCGTCAATGGATCCACGCCTTTATAAACGGCGTCCGCCTTTTCTTTATCACCATAGAATCTCACCACACTGAACTCAGTCTCTACCTGACCTGGGTCTATCTCCATCACCCTTATTCTCGTAGCGATCAGCTCCTTCCGCAGGGCCTCAGTGAACGTTCTCACAGCGGCCTTGGTAGCACAGTATATGCTGCCACCAGCATATCCTTCACGACCGGCAATGCTACCAATATTGATGATATCACCAGAACCGCCATTTGGCCGCGACTTGAAAATTTTCATCACAGCTTGGGTCAGCGCTATGAGACCGAGTACATTTGTCGAAAACATAATGTTAATGTCTTCTTCAGCAATATCCGGAGATTGCGCCATGCCTTTGACGAGCCCGCTGAAAAAAAGTTAACGACCTGATCGAGTGCAAATTATGGTCACACGTACGCGTTATTAACTAACACATCAATGTTCTTGAATTCCTCTGGTAGCCTTCCAATGAAATCCTTTATTTCGTCTGTTTTGGACATATCCAGCTTTACTGGTAGGACTTTAACACCATCACCAACCTCCTTAGTAATATTTGCAGCCACTTCTTTGAGTGCGTCGATTCGCCTAGCCGTAAGAATAAGTTTCAAGTTCTTTGGAGACGTCCTCGCAAATTCATGTGCCGTGCTTCGGCCAATTCCTGAAGAAGCACCCGTGATCAGAATTGTCTTTCCCTCCAACCTCTTTGCCATAGCTGTAGCCATTGTGCGGTATATTATAGGCGATCGGATGCGGGGAGCTATCTGTTGTCTAACACAGCTGGCTAGGTTCAGTCGGAATGTTGCGTGAATAAGTGCAGGTATTTCACGAATTCTTGAAGATTTCATATGAGCTGGAAAGATTCAGTAGGTTTTTCAGGAGCTTATCAATTATGCAATTGGTGTTTTCGCTTAAGTACGTGGAGTCGATATCAACGGCGGGATTGCCTTTCTCCGCAGCGAAATCGGCATGACGCCGTGAGGAGTTACAGTATAGATCCACAAAACCCGGCCGGGTTTGACTACATGTGTTTCATTGCTGACTATTCACCCAAGGCTAACTTATCACGTTCTCAAGCATGTCATGTGGCTTTATCTTCGGTTTGCATGATGTTTGGCATGCCTTGTATCTGAAGATGGGAAAATTACAAAGCCGTCATTTATAAAATCAAAGATCTGTCAGTACCTAAGCGTCCCAAAACCGGTTCGAGCTCTTGTCATGGAGAGACGACGTAGTAAGTGGTGAAAACTCGAGCTAAGTCCAATTTTGGTCTCTGAATGCATCTATAATATAGTACTGCGACAATTCTTGAAATGACTAAATTTTCTACATCACATCCAGACGATATGTGGTGTATGATACTATCCCCTCGTTATGACAATTATTATATCTGACACAAATTTCTCTTCTAAAAATCGAAAAATCTACTGGCTTAAAGACTCATTACTTGCATACACTTCGCTGAGAGATTTTCTGCTCTTAAGCATTTTCAGCCTTACTTAAGTAAAGTCAAAAGTTTAATATCGTTTTAATAAATTCCTGAGTTAGAAGCATCTGATCCAAGTATTAGAAAATTTCCAGGCATGTGAATAATTCAACAGTGAATTACTACGTATAGAATTTTCTGATTCACTCAGTAGTGACTTAGTTGCATATATTCACGGGACTGAATAGTGAAGAGCACATTGCTTATTGCTCAAATTAGGGAATAATTTCGTTGTTCTATCACTTCTGCTTTGAAATAACTTTCTCATATGATAATAAAGCGGTGATGATTTTCCAGACCTTAAGTTTTCAGACATAATCTTATTTTTTGTGCTGATCTGGAAAAACGAGCTTTTCAAGGAGTGTCTAAACATTGACATCAACAAGGTCAAATTCGGGACTCTAATTTGTGCACTCTTGAGTTACTAACATAGAACAGAACAAATCCAACCACACTGACTACAAAAGAGTCTTATATTCCTTTCATCCCAATTGGAGATCAACGCTTGGCAGCAACATCCAGCATGATGGCGACGACAGAGTGGCTGTTCTTCGATAATGAGAGTACCTCATCATATTGTAAGTTTCGTGAAAGCGTTGCAAAGCTTCAGAATAGCTAACAAGTAATGAAATAAGCTCATTTGTTCTGTGATGCAGGATTAATTGTCCAATTTGGCATTCAGGGAATGTCTCCGTCCCTACCAGATGCATTTCAGGACGACACAATCTATAATTATTGTCGCAACGTACCTACGGCAACATTTGAGACTGCGAATTTTACGCATACGAAATCTCTCCCTCTTAAATCCGCTGGTAATGGATTTGTTCAATCAGAGAACTCATCTTCGGACTCGAGAGTCCCCTTCTTTCTTCCTTGTGCACCAGTCACAAGCTCTACAAACACAGAGCCTTTTGAGGTGTCCTATGTCACTGAGGCACATAGCCACGCTGCCCCAACATCCACAAAACTGTCTCCAGAAGCATCTTCTTTCGTTCCAAGTCTTGATGTCGGACACTTGGATCCTCCTCACAGAAATGGCTACTTAGAGCAGAAAGGTTGCACTTCAACTCTGTCTCCCTCTCGAGTCCTCTATAGTTCAGCTCGTGACGCTCATTTGGAGTTTCGCGAATCTGATCTTGAAAGTCTCGGAGACTTGCCGACGTCCACCACAATAAACAGTCGGTTGACTTCACCGTGCAACCCACCTAAGGGCCTTTCTATGAAAGAGCTTAACGATATCATCAACTACAAACCCCACCTAATCGAAGATAGACTTCGTAAATTAGGACTAAAGTTCACTGTTGAACCTGAGGCCATCTTCACGACTAAAACTAAACAGCCCAGTCACCCAGTCGCCGATGATGTAATTAGCATCAAAGATGAACATCCTAAGGCCAATTCTTGGTTTGAAACTGGCTACTATAATCAATCTTGCGATGAAGCAGATCACGCTTTTGAGCTCTGCACAAGACATGCTCAAGCTCATACCGATGTTGAAGCCTTTCCACCTCCTTACCTAGATGCAATCACGGAGGCCAAGCTAACGTCATGGGCAAATTCAATAGAAGATGAAGATGAAGAGGAGCAATCACTGCAGACTACAACAAATTCACAGTATTCAGGTGTCTCAGATCGAATTGCTCGTCCTGTTGGTCTCGTCTTTGAGCCATCTCCACAAAACAAATTCCTTGTCTATGGAAACCGCAGTCTTGAATTTTTCGAGCCGCACATGAGCATTGAGGCGCGCATCGAGAAACTCTGCAAGCTCGGAGATCGCTCATTTGAAGATCGCGATGTTGCGGCAAATCCAGAAACTGCATGGAGACAGAGACGACTCGAAGAGAAGTCTAGAAAGCGGGCAATGGATGACGCTTATTTTCAGCACTTTCGCTACACAGCCTTTGACGACAGCGAAGATGGCTTCAGCGTTAGTGAACTCGCAGTACGAATAGCGGAATTCCATATGGATGATTGTCCGGATACTGCTTCTCTATCGTCTGCTTTGATGAGCGCCTACGAATACACGTATATTACAGCACCACAGACTGTTTGTGCCGAATTTGCTTCAATTTTTATTGACAAAGACGAAGCAGGTGCAGATACTTATGCCACCAAGATTTACGATAACAGCATGCCAGAACTTTGTGGTATCAATCGCTTAGGCTTCTATCGTGAATTCGTCGACTTAGAAACGAGCTACAATGATGAAGATACTCATTTTCAAGGAGAAAAACCAAATTCGACCGTCGTTTATCATGACATGAATCGTCGATTCTGTCTGTTACGCCGCCTTGTTCTGCACGCACGTCCATCTATCTGGCATGGTAAAATGATAGACGAGCGAATTGCGGCTTTCGAATTGTTGAAGAACTCAAATCTCCGGCTGATGAAAGCACCGGTTGTGTTCGGTGACGATATTGAAAAGGTAAAGGCTACCGGATTGTCTTACCGGCGTGGTTACTCCAAACGAATGAGCTTCTTGGACATTAGAAAGAAGCTTATGCAGGAGTCGAAAGATGGTTGGAAGAACCTCCCCAAACTTCTCAAAGAGTATATTGGACCCTCGCGCCTACGCCAAGTCCAGACACATAATGCCGAAGTGAAAACGGAATCGCCAGCTGCTGCGCGAAGATTGCAAGCCGCCAAAAGCTATTATGAGTCCAGGCTCAAAGCACTTCCAACAATGACCTTGGAATATCTAAAAGCTTTGAATGATTACCGTCAAGAATCTCAAACCATCACCAATTCGTCCTCGAATGAAGAAATTCTGAATTTCTTTCGTCGACGTTGGACACGTCGACAGTTGGAAAATCAAGATGCCAATCAAATCATGAAGCACCACATGAAAACAGCAATACCCTTACATGCAATTTGTGCCGGTAAACACGATAAAGCGAACAAATGCGCTGGCACTTTTAGCAATGGTGTTGGTAAGATCATTACTTTGGGACAAGGCAACTCGAATTCCGAAGGCAACGTTGGCTATTCTGATCTTGAGACTATTATTGACCATCACTCTGATCAGCCGTATGACAAGTGGATGAACCAAATCTGGGCTGGTCTATCGATATCGAACACCTTTGTCGACTCTGACGAGGAAGAAGTCATCGAGATGAGGTGTGATACGAAGCTTGAACTTGATCAAACTGGGGCTCAAGAAAAATCTTTGAGCTTACGAAAGGCTCTAGACACTCTAAGGATGTCACTACTCCAAACAACGCCTCCTTTAGTTGCGAACACGCCCTCTTTTGTCACATTCGGCCTTCTCGATAAGGCAATAATTTGTCTTTCTCCGCTGCGATTCAAAGTCGTCTTGGATCTTGGAAATGTGAACCACAAAATCCTTGAAGGCACACGCAAGAGACTGCACTCGGCTGTGGTCAAAAACTATGTGGATCCTTTCACCCAAGATCAATTCGAACATCATGATATCTTCGAAACAAATCCAATCGATCGTATATTTCGTAACCCTCGGTCTGATTTACTACACTCAGGAGATAAAAGCAACCAAGAATCAACAGCGCTTCTGCGCTCGGATCGAGTGCTCCATGCGTGTAACGGTATCTCTGAAGACCATATTTGCCAGCCCAGGGACAAAACCGCTCCTGCGTATAGGCAACTAGCTGGAAACTCTTATACCAAGGGACACATTTTGAGGCCATCTGTTTCATTTGACTCTTGCTCATTTGATGGCGAGCCGCGTGGCTCTTTAGATGCGACCAGCTACTTAACGACATTGGAGGAAGAATATGCTCACGCGAAATCATTGTTGTATATTGCTGGCGTTGTTCTGCTTGCTTGCCTTCTGTGGTGAAATCTTGGTTCAGATTCGCCTTCTTTTTTTTCGTTTCTTTGACTTTGACGCGCCTAGCGAACGATTCGGTAGCAACATTCCGTATTGTAAGTTCTCTACTATTTGCTGCAGATGTGCCTACGTTTTGCTTTCAAGCGACGGAATTTCCATAAGATTAGCCGAAGGATATATAGAGATTTGATCGTTTAAATCGAACAATTTCCCTTTGTCGAATTGTATGACTACGAGTGAATACATAATTAGCTCTCCCCTCGCTTTGATTCTATGAACCTCCTCCTTCTTCCATCTTTGCTTTCCAGGAAAAGTTACACCACACATGTGAATTACTTCCAAATTAGCTTTAGTGCGGCATATTCTTGACGTAATCGGACTGAAGTCAATTCCAGCCCGGACTCAACGACCAGGTGCAAATGTAATTCCCAACATCAGCCATGGCCGAACAAATTCTAAATTCGAGAAACAAGGCCTTACAAATGTCCTATCGTATAGGCAAGGGAGAGCAACGCGTCCTCAGCTTTGAACCATACAAGTCATCCCTACTACCACTTTGGCAGTTTCGCACACCAGAGATTGCACGCAAATCTTCGCAGGCGCTATGGGAACGATTTGAGGCATATTACGAGGCCAACGACTTCGTGGGGATGGACATGACGCGAAAATTCATCCAAATGGGCATGTCACGTGCGAAGCGATATGCGAATCATGCTGGAGGAAGAAAGTATGACAAGGCGACGGGCAGAGAGCTCGAGAAAAGCCGTACCCATAAAGACCATAAAGATAAGCTAGAAGCTTCAAATATTTTCAAGGCATACTGGATAAAGTGCAAGGAGCATGAGGGCTACTTGAGGAAGAAGGAAGCCTTTTTGAAGGAGCAGAAAGCGTGGGATAGAGAGCATGCTGACGGAAGAGCAAAGAAAGACAAATGCTTTAGTCAATTAATTAACGAAGACTGAGAGCAGAGGTAAGGTAGACTCATATCTTTGGGCTATATTGAATTTCGAAAGGTCATGACGTCGTTTTCGATCGCCCGTCATCGTCCGCCTGCGTGTGCATCTGAACGAAAGCCAGTGAGCTTAAACAAGTCTAATCGCGCGGCACTGCGATACTTACAGCGCTGGCAAAAGAGATCCACTCCTCGATTCCCTTTGCATACGGATCTTCGGCCGCGCTCCATGGCATGTCGTGGTTCCAAACCATAACTTCATCAAAGACGCCCAGCTCTTCGGCTATCTTAGTCTCCTCGGTTTCTTCATCAGCATCTTCGTCCTCTACATCGCCCTCCACTGGGGAGGACTTGGACCTAGGCATAAGGTCATTTGTTATTCTCAGCACAGAACCTGGTCCTCGTTAGCACTCTGTGAGCTAGACGTGCACATCAACAAGCGTGCCTTGGTAATGCTGTGGAACTTTAAGAGAGTTTCCAGACAACTCACGGCCTCTGAAGTATGCCTTGTATCCACCATCTGCAAAGATTAGCACAAGATAGCGTGTTAGAGTAAAGATACTTGCTCTCTGTCTGCTTTGGCTCCCAATACCTTCTCTCCACCTCAGTGGGGCCGCTATAATTTATTTTGCATGGCAAGAGATGGACCTTGACTCCCGTGACGTTTCCTTCTTTCCGCTGTATAGCTAGCATCGTCGCTCCTCTTCTTGCTCGTCCTCCCGCCTGTCGTCACGACTCAACACGTCTTCCAGAAAGTCGCGTCGCGCGCACAGACGAATCAGGTCCGACACCGGCGGTTGCGAACGGCGTATGCAAGCTGCACCTTGACCTCGTTGTCCGAAACAAACTTTGTAACTTGTTTCATTCCTGAGCAAATCAGGTGGGTTGCCGGCTGAAGCTTCGAAGCTTTGCTTCAATACCGCCTATCTAAACCCATGCGCTTGATACAGTTGCCGGCTCCGCTCCGTTTACGAAAGTCGACCTGCAACAAACAGACTTCCTCCCTGATACCAAGCGCTGACGCGATCGTTGTCCTGTAGTCTTCGACGACGAGATCACAAAACAAAAGAGATCACGAAGATATGTCCACCGTCCTGAACCGGAACTGAATAGCCAGACAATGAGCCTATAGAATCTGCGCTTTGGTACCCTGGAGCCACTGAGCGCTAGCGTCTAGGTACATTCCTCGATTCAGCTAAGAGCATGACCTCCCCAAACCACACGATGTCATAGATCCCACCAAACAGGAACGACTCGTGGAGACCGAATTGCTGTTTTTCCATGACAATTTAGGTCTGGGATGCCGCATGGGAGACAGCGTCTCGCCTAGACACGCCTTAACAACGGAGCAATCGCTGCGCCGGAATGCCAAAGCTCCGGTCTTTTGCAAGCGTCATGCTTTATTTCCTAGGTTTGAGACTCTCGCGCTACGTTCAAAAGCTGTCTCGTAACCTTTTTTTTCTTTTCTCTTTCTCTGGCCTTCCTCTTTGTTGTTCCCTCGCCTCGTCTTGTAAAATCTTATCGTGTTGTTCTTCGCATTGTAATTTTTGCTTCAAGAGCTCAAAATCAAGATGAGCGTTCTCAAGCCTCTCATATCTCAATTCAATTCTCTTCGCTCATACACCGGATCGCTGGCATGGCATCCGCTCCTCCAAGTATCACGAAGCACATGCCTCTCCTTGCTACAAAGGATTCAAATAGGGTGTCTCGAGATCGTAGACTTTGATGGCCAATCCTACAATTGTGGCCCTATGAGCTCTGCCTCCCCATATGCACAATTAAGAGTGAACAAGGAAACATTTTGGGTGAGGCTCTTGTTGTTCGCAGACATGGGCTTCGCAGAGTCGTACATGCTCTCTGAAATATCGTGCTCAGACTTGACCTCATTTTTCAAGATCTTCATTCTAAACAAGGCTCACTTGTCCGGGTCAACACTCACGGCCTCACTGTCCAACTCTCTCTCTGCTTTCCTGCGGAAAACAAACACCCTAGCAAATGCGCGTCTTCATATATCAGCTCATTACGACATAAGTAACGCCATGTTCGCAGCATTTCTCTCAGAAGACATGACGTACTCTTGCCCGATATGGCTGCCCGTGTCGGATCCTAGGTCGGCAACAGAGTCGCTAGAGGCAGCACAAGAACGCAAACTTTCTCGTTTTATTCGAAACACACGACTGAAAGCGGGTGACCGTGTCCTAGAGATTGGCACGGGGTGGGGCAGCCTTGCGATAAAGGCTGTAAAAGAGACGGGGTGTACAGTCACAAGTTTAACTCTCAGTGTAGAGCAAAAGGAACTAGCGGAGGAGCGGATACGAAGCGCCGGGCTGGAAGATAAGATCACGGTGTTGCTGTGCGATTATCGGGCGCTCGAGGTACCCAAAGAAGGACCGTTTGACAAAATAATTTCTATAGAGATGCTAGAAGCTGTGGGCGCGGAGTTTTTGGAGACGTATTTCGCGTGTGTAGATCGCCTGTTAAAGAAGGATGGTGGCATTGCATGTTTCCAGTGTATAACTATTCCCGAGTCGGTACGTTGCCTTATTCTAAGAACGGTCTGGTAGAGGAAGAGCTAATCGTTCAGCAGAGATACGATGCGTACGCTAGGTCAGATGATTTTATCCGTCGTTATATTTTCCCAGGTGGTCACCTGCCCTCCATATCGCAACTTGTGCAATCCATAGCACGTGGGTCCAAAGGTACCTTGGTGGTAGATGATGTGGAAAACATTGGAGCGCACTACGCTAAGACCCTTCGGCTGTGGAAGGAAAAGTTCCTACTTAATTTCGAGTCGGAAATCAAACCAGCCTTGCTGAGGGAACACGAAGATATGACGAAGGCTGATGTGGAGGTTTTCAAAAGAAAATGGGAGTACTACTTCACGTATTGCGAGGCAGGGTTCGCAACGAAGACATTAGGTGATCACATCATCACTGTCAGCCGGGAGGGAGCGATGGAAGCTATACAAGACGTGCCGCTATAAGCGTGTTCGCCACCTACAGAGCATGACTCCCAACACTAAAGAGCATCTACTATCGACGGGGGATATGGCAGATGAACGTGATGACGAAATTGCTCAATCCCTTTTCTGCTGTACATATGTCAGAGATCTATCCTAGAACTTAGCGCTGTCGGAATCCTTAAAGTGGCCTACGACCAGAGCCGCGCTACCATCTAATTTACTTCTGGGGGTATACAACATCATTTCACCTGCTTCCTATGTCACCTTTTGCCCTTCTTTTTCTTCTTCTTTGAAGATCCACTTGAACGTCCCTCAACGATGCTCTCTGCGCTACTCAGCAGCGCTCGTCTTCCAAACTTGGCTGCGTACTCCGCTTCGAAGGCGTCCTTCTCTTTGCGATACAACAGCATTG
This sequence comes from Verruconis gallopava, assembly GCF_000836295.1. Lineage (NCBI taxonomy): Eukaryota > Fungi > Ascomycota > Dothideomycetes > Venturiales > Sympoventuriaceae > Verruconis > Verruconis gallopava. The sequence continues at coordinate 82,913 of NW_015622189.1, read as the reverse complement.
CCGCTCGTGCATCCTCAACACTGGAATGATGGCCGGACTGTATCTCCAGCCCCAACACTTCCTTGCACAACATTCGCAACGCAGGCGTCTTCCCAGCGCTCAGCGCTCTATACGGAGCATGTCGACTCGTGTCGCGGATATCCCTCCGCGGATGGGTCAGCATCAACACGTCCAAGTCTCCTTTCAGAGCATGTCCAATCAGTACCCTGCCCTTCAAAAAGGTGGCCACATCTCGCTGCACCTCCTTGAACGGTCGTCCGGCCTTCAGGCTGGATTCCGTGAGCCCCGTGATAGCCGTGCGGTAGTCCGTAACAGGAACCTGAGGCAAAACGAAGGAGTCGTAGATCTGCTCGCCGTGGTAGTTTACGATAGATACGCGTGCGACTTGACTGTCGGAGCGCGGGTTAGGCCCGTAGCCCACCATTTCGCAGTCAAGAGCGATGTATTTGCCTGCTATAGCTGTTTGTGATACACCCTCATTGACTTGTGCCTCAGATTCGCTGAGTTTGTCACGGACATCTTGTGCTGAAGAAGGCCTTTCATTCTCTTCTGCGTCCTGTTCGCCATCTTTGGAATCTTTTGTGCGTTCCTTCAAGTCGGGCGCGCTTTTAGAGTGCCGCATTCGCTTCGAGGCATGTGAATTATTCATTGAGTCCTTGCTCTTGTTCGTATGGACGGTTGCGGTCGCTGAATCAAGCCTCTGTCGTTTCTTCGACGGCTTTTCTTTCGTCGCATCGGGTCGTTTTCGTTTGAGCGCGATGCTCCCCTTGTCTGCTTTCTTGGGCAGTGTAGCTTGTAATTTCTTCCAATTGCTAGACAATTGCGAGAGGTCCATTGGCGCCATGGCGCACTGCATTCAAAGCATCATCATGTTTCTGCTCAGTAAATTTTTGGCGGGGGGGGGGGACACATGAGGCGCAGGAACCGCCACCGACAGGGACTCACTAAGCTTTTAGTGGGCTCAACCCATCCGGTCTTACGGTCGCGAAACAACATCATCGATCACCAAAAAAAGCGATTAGAATCATCAACCTCGCGTTTCTTTCCATCATTTACCATCTCAAAGTGACTTGTACTAACTATGGGAGGGGTGGATGACAAGGCGGAGACGCCTGTTGAGCGTGAAAAGGGCTTTGCGACGCTCGCTGAGCTGAGGTAACATACTTGGCATTTCTGTAACTCACGCTGCAAACTGAATACTGACCTCGTCTAGGATTGGAACGAAGGCCTGGGTCGAAAAGGTAAGAATGCTCAGATTCTTAGTCGTCGGGTTGAAATATGTCACATGATCTGACCTTGACGCAGGAAGGCAGTAAAAGAAAAGCAGAAATCTTGAGTATACAAACCAAAAAGGGCCAGCCGCGATTCTACGTGCACTATGACGAGTTCAACAAGCGCCTGGATGAGTGGATCACTGCGGAAAAGTTTGACCTCTCCAGGGAGGTAGAATGGCCACCACCTGAGAAAGTGGACAAGAAGAAGACGGGTGGCTCCCAGTCGCAAAAAAAGGAGCCTCTCAAGGACAGCAAAAACCTGAAGCGTCAAAAGAGCCAACTCGAGCGCGATACGGCCACTCCGGAGTCGACGTCTGCAAATATCCAGAAGGTTCCGAGGCCCTCCACCGCCGGTGGCAAGGAAAACAAGGAGGTGACGATCACGACGGAGGTCCTAGACGGGACGCCCCGCCCCGAGGATGAAGATACCGACATGGTAGATGTCCAAGATGCGGCGGCCGCTGCCAAGGCTGCGCCTCCAGAGGCCTACTCGCGCGAGGAGGAGATAGAGAAGCTCCGGACTGGCGGCTCCATGACGCAGAATCAGACGGAAATTTCGCGTGTGCGCAACCTGGATAAGATCCAAATGGGTAGGTTTGAGATCGAGCCGTGGTACTTCTCGCCCTATCCGCAGGAGTTCACGGATTGCGACATGGTGTACATATGCGAGTTTTGCCTGAGCTACTTTGGCGAAACGAAGCAGTTCGAGCGGCACAGGCAGAAGTGCACCCTTCTGCACCCTCCGGGAAACGAAATCTACCGAGACGATTACGTGAGTTTCTTCGAGATCGACGGGCGGCGGCAGAGGACCTGGTGTCGCAATCTATGTCTTCTGTCGAAGCTGTTCCTCGATCATAAGACTCTGTACTACGACGTGGATCCGTTTCTTTTCTACTGCATGTGCACACGCGACGAGTACGGCTGTCATCTTGTCGGCTACTTCTCCAAAGAAAAGGAGTCCGCGGAGGGCTACAACGTCGCTTGTATTCTCACCCTACCACAATACCAGCGGAAGGGCTTCGGCCGCTTGCTCATTGCCTTCTCGTACGAGCTGTCCAAGCGTGAAGGTAAGCTTGGCAGCCCGGAGAAGCCCCTTTCTGATCTTGGGCTTCTTGGCTACAGAGCGTACTGGCAAGAGGTGATTGTGGGAATGCTTATGGACGGGCGAACTGAAGCGAACATCGAGGACATTGGCGCGGCTGCAGCGATGACTACAAACGACGTGTTGCACACGCTGCAATATCTGAACATGATCAAGACCTCTGTAAGTTTTTATGCCACGCGTGCCCACGTTCCAAAGACAGATGGCTGACAAGGACGCCACGCAGAAAAACCAACACGTCATCGTGCTGACGGACGCGGTGGTCAAGCAGTACGAGAAGCAGAAGGAAAAGGAGCTGAAGAAGGGCAAGCGGACGATCGATCCTGAGAAGCTGATCTGGAAGCCTCCGGTCTTCACGGCAAGCTCGAGGACGTGGAACTGGTAGGCTGGAAAAAAAAAAGCCAGAAGCAACGGCTCTCTCGGTTTTCCGCCTTTGCGGCTGACCGCCCTCTTTTTAACATGAGATACCCCAACGTTGTTACATTTTGCGAATCTGCCCCTTGTGCATGCCGTTTCTGATACAACTCAACTCTACCCCTCTCTTTTCTCTCCTGTCTCTCTCTTTATTTTTTTTTTTTTCTTTTCTTTTCTTTTCTTTTCTTTTCTTTTCTTTTTTTCTTTTTTTTTTGGGGGGGGGGGGGGGGAACCTCTCGCGTGTATCGTTCCTTGCCCTCTCTCAGCACCATAACCGCCCTTCTGCGCCTACGTACGTCTTGAATCTCTACCGCGAAGCCGTAGGTTTCTCGCCACTCGCCCACTGCGCACTTCGCAACAGAGGCATCTCCCCGTCGCAGTTGGACCACGAAACCGCGTTACAGCCTTTTTGCTCCGCAAAAGACACTTTCTTTCCTTTTTTTTTTTCCTCCCCTTCCTGTTCTTCACCTCACTTTCCTTCCGTCCTTCAGATCTTTTCTACCCAACCCCGATCGGTCCAGCGCCGCCAACCTGTCCCTCCGCGTTCGATCCAGGCGTCGGAGCCCGCCTCGGTCGCACGACGCCCGTCGAACTTCCGTCGCCCACGTCCAACGGCGGGGACCCCCGGGCCTCCGACTCAGAAGGCGTGCGCCGCTTTTCAAACGTCGTTCGACCGTCCGCCAGCAGCGCACCCGACGGGGGGTGTCCACATGAGACGTGCCGGGTGCTGCACTCGTGGCGGGGAAAGGGTGGAAGGGCCGAGGCAGGACTGGAAGCGCGGTGGGCTTGTAGAGATGGTCGCCTTGCCGTGGAATCTTTCCACGTCGGCTCTTTGCACGATCCGTCAGCGCGCGGCTCGGGACGTCTTGGGAGAAGGCAGATAATAAGGCAGCACGTATTTTTGAAGGACTAGAGTGCACAAGTGGAGGCTTCTACGTACGAAAAAGGGGAAGCATACAAGGACAAAAAGTGCAGGATTGCAAAATGCATCATTCTATTCCTTTGAAATTAAGGCCGAAGTAATGTGTATTGATGAGCATTCGAAGAACCTGGCCCCACGACACGCCTCTCCAAGTAGATTGTTTCGGCACCTCCCAAAACCCCCGGGGCGTGTGCAGAATGACGGGGGAAGAAGGAGGTGATCTTCAAAAATACAAGAAGAAGAGAAGTTTCCTTCTGAAAGCGGCCCTTTCTCTTCTCTTTTTATTTTTTTTTTCTCTCTTGCTCGCTTTTGCTGACGATGCTCGAACGATGCTTCAAAGGAATTTTATATTTCTCTTTTGTAGACGAAAATAATAGAACGCCTCCCAATGCCATCGAGAGCCTCCCTCCCCTACGGTGGCCCGTTATCTTCGTCATTAGGTCCATGCCAATACAGGTTAAGAACGAGAGCGCGAAGGGTACAGCCGCAAGGGAAGATAAAGAAAAAAAAGAAAACCGCCCCCAAAAAAAATGGGAGGGGAAATAAAACGGACTCGCTCTTTCGCACCGTCCTTCCTTCGGATACAAAATAAAAAGCATTCAAACGATCAGAGCTCCGAACTCTTCGGATCCTTTACATAGATGTCAGGCACCCTCGGTACCTGTGGACTTTTCTGCAAGTCCCTCCGTATCTGTTCTCGAACTTTTTGATCCCCGCTGCCGCCGGTCAATCGCCTGGTCATGCTTCTGAATCGGCCGCCAACGCTGGGCCGCAGCGTCGTTTCGATAGGGAATGACTCTGGATGTCCCAAACTGGGGGAAAACTCTTCGTCCTCCCAGGGCTCGTCGACGAGGGTGCCGTCGTCGGTGATGAGCGTCGACCGAGAGGTCGACATGCCCGCACTTTGTGTTCCTGAACTGCCAAGACCCGCGCTGTGGGGTGGCACCGCAGTGGGGGAGGTGACACTCCGCGAATGTAAGATAGGCCTTGTGCCCAACTGTGACGGCGGAGCGGCGAACCCACCGAACGCGGTCGGCGTCATGATCATAGCCTCTCTGCTGGGAGATATGCGGACATCTCCGCTGCCGCTGCCGCCGGCGCTTCCACTCGTGCCAATCCGATTGATGGCGCTGCCGTACGGATCGCCGAACCCGGTTTGAAAGCTGCTGACGCTGGCGTTGCGCTTGAGGCTTCTGTGGAGGATGGGCAACGTCTGCTGCTCGTACGTCGATTCGCGGAACGTGTCGTGGATCTCACTGGTGTCGTCGTCGTCTTCGTCGTTGAAAAAGTCGTCGAGCTGATCCAGCTTGTCGACAAGGTCGCCAGTGGTCGTTATTGTAACTTGTCTCGTGTCGTCGCTCATCATGGTTGCGGTCCGCCATTCGGGGAAAGGATAGTCTTCTGACACAAGCTCGATCGTGGGCGTCTCGTCGTCTTTGGCGCCACTGACTTCCGGTGTCGCGCACGTGTAGAAGACCGCGTGGACATTCTCTCGCGTCATCTTGGCGTGGGCAGCGGGCATGGGTATGGACCATCCCGAGTCTTCGGGGATGCCGTAGAGAGACTTGACGTTCTCGAATTCCTTTCTCTGCGCTCGCGACGTGTTTGCGCCCGCCATGCTCATCCGCAGATGCTTGTTGTCGAGCGGCGTTGCCGTCATCGTCATCATGAGCTCGTCCATGACGGCAAGAGCCTGAGGGCAGAACTCGGTCTGCAGCAGCCGCAGCAAGGGGCTCAGAAGATCGCTGCCCTGGTTCGTGATTTCCGGATTCCGCATGTTGATATGAGGAATGATGACGCACAGGAGGTGCATCGTCTTGATCTTGAACCACGGCAGCTTGTTGGTCAGCAAGCTGAACAGGAAAACCAAGATCTGATATTCCTGAGCGGGAAAGTAGACGGTCTTCAGCGCCGGGATCAGATCCTGGAGGAACTCGTCGTCGTTCGCGTAAAGCAGCCGCGTGAACTTGTCCAAAGGATCCGCGAGGTTGTCGTAGCCCAGCCCGCTGGCGACATGGGCCAGAGTGCTCGCGGAAGTCAAAGTGGCAGGGTCCTTGACCATTGTTTCGAACAGCCTCAAGAAGCGTGGGAGGTTGGCCAGCAGCGTGTACAGGAATCGGCTGTCGTCCCCGACGACGGCGGTGGAGGGCAAGGCAACCAGCTTCTCCAGGACCTTGAGCGACTTTTCGAGACAGACACTCGACCGCACGCCTTTGTAGAGCAAGACCTGCACGCCGTCGAAGTGACCCGACCATTTGTCGACGGGGAATGTCTCGGACAGGCGCTCGATGACGACCTCGTCGCTCAGATCCACCTTGTCGATAAACCGTTCGAGCATGGCCAACGCCTCCAAGAACTCACGCTCGTGGATGGTGTCAAGGCAGGCGCACGTGGTCCAGAACAGTTGCGGGTATTGGATCAGGTCAGCGGGGGCGAGCGCGTCGATGATCTTTTTCATGGTGGTGAGGATTTCGAGCGAGAACGTCTGCACCTCGGCGGAATCGTCGGCGATCGTATTCGAGAGGCGCGCCAGCATGTCCGCGAGCATGACCTGTTCGAGGGAGCCCAAGATGGTTCTGAAGACCTGGAACGACCGGCACGCAAGATGATGCACGGGACAGATGGACGCCCACTTGAGGGCCATCTTGCTGCAGTCCTCGCGTATGGAAGGGTACGTCATGCTGAAGATGTTGATCACCTCCGTCGCGACAAAGTTCATCGCGGGAGGCAGTCGGATGTCGGAATCGTCCTCTTTCTTTCCGTTGTAGTCTTCGTACGCCCAGACGACCTTCGCGTCCTCTCCCCGCACAAGGTCGATGAAGTTTTCTATCGAGCGCTTCGTGGGCGCCGTCTCGGGCCCGTCGTCGATTTGAGAAATGACGAGCTCGTGCATCAGGTGCACGAGCATCTCTCGAGCCTGGTCCTGGACTAGCGGAATGTAGTGGTCCCAGAGGATGAAGATGACGTGCAGCAGCAGCGGCACGGCCTCCTTGGACAGTTTCATGGGCGCAACCATCAGGTCGACGAGCAGGATCAGGCAGAGCTGCCCAGGCGAGAAGCCTTGTTGTTTCGTGCCGGCCGGAAGGACGACGCCGAGGTCGGCCAGATACGGGAAGCCGGCGGCGTCCGGCGGCGGCGCCTGGCTGTACACCTTGTCCTTCTCCAGCACCATCGCCTTCGGGGTGATCTGCAGCTGCAGAAACTCGACGACCTTGGAGCCGGCCGGGGTGCCGGCCAGGTAGACGACGATCTGCTTTGCGTAGTCGACAAAGTTCTGCTCCTTGCGATCGAGGCACAGCGTGATGATGAAGTCGAGCACAAGCTGCACGTTGCCCGCGTGCGGACCGTTGGATAAGGCCTGCCACAGCGCCTGAATCTCGTTGTGCAGCGCGTTCCCGCACTTGACGGTGATCTCGAACAGGTTGACGAGCAGCATGTACGACGCCGCGGTCGGGCCGCCGTTCGGATCGATCTGCAGCTCGATGGCCTGGATCCACGGCAGCATCGCGGCGACGATGTTCCGCTGGTGATCGGGCTGCAGGTCCTTGAAGAAGCGCGAAAACTCCGAGAAGACGTGGAAGGCCAGCTCGGGATGCTGCTGCGCCAACCTCTGCGACGTTTCGAACTGCGCTCGCTTGTACACGGCGATGGTCTTGTCCGAGATGCTGATGTCCAGATCCTGCAGCTTCGAGTTCTTGTTCTGCCGCTCTTCCAGCAGCCGCAGCAGCCGGACGGACTTGACCCGCAGCTGGTTGTTCTCGTTGCCGAGCGTGTACAGGCCGGCGCAGAGGATCTTCCAAAACGCCGGGGCAAAGTCGGACCGCTCCATCAGCACGTCGGTCACGACCTTGAAGTAGCTTTCGAGCGCCTTGGGCGACTTGGCGCAATAGCACATCTCGATGGCGCGGTTGAGGAAGTACGGGAACTCCTGGTTGTAGATGATCAGGTTCTTGAGCGCGCGACGGCCCGCGGCGTGCGTCTTGTCGCTCGGGGTGCTGAAGATGGTGTCAATCCACGAGACCATCCGGCCAACGTCGAAGGACATCTGCACGCCGCCGGGCGCGGTGAAGTTGACCGGTCCGGCGCACAGGGTCGCGAGCGCGTTCAACGCCGCGACCTTGAGGTTACGCTTTTCAATCTCCATGGACGCGTCCAAGAAGCGCGTGTTCCCGTACCCGTTGTCCCGGTCCAGCATCGAGCGTCGCTCGCGTTGCCGAATGACCTCTTCGTTCGGCGAGTAGCCGCACCAATCCTCCATGAGGGAGAAGGCCGCCTTTCTCGACTGAAACGGCATCCACCGCAGCGGATCGGCAGTCTTGATGATGCCTTGATACAGTTCCTCCATGAGGCCGCAGAAATGCGTCCTCAGCTTGTTGTACTCCCACTCGTTGGAGATCTCCGCGTCGCTCAGGAACAGCCGGATGTCCTTGGTGTAGTTGACGAGGTTGTTGAGGATCCACTCGTCCTTGTACGCCTCGGCGCTGTGCAGAAAGCGCGACGTCATCTTGTACACGTGCGCGACCTCGGTGCGCATGAGGTCCGACCGTCGGTTGCGACGAGGATTGCTCATCGAGCGCTGGTGCATCCTGATCTTTGCCTCCTCGTTCCCGTTCACCACCGCCGGCTGCAGGCACTCGAGCAAGGTCTTGTAAAGGCTGTGATTGATCGAGCCGAGGCCGACGACGACCGCTTCCCTGATCTTCTGGTTCGTCACGCACAGGAACGGGATGACCTTGGCGAAGAGCTCGTTGGCGGTCAGGACCTTGTCCACGCCGGGCTGCGACGACTTCGAGCCCTTGCGGACGTGCGTCGAGCTCTGCGACTGCGAAGCCGTGTGGTAGGGCCCCTTGTTGGTCAGAGTCGAGCATGCGAAGATGAGGTACAGCTTCCACTGCTCGACGACCAGGTCCGGTGCCGTGATGGCGAACCTCGAGCTGCCCTGCCGGTCCATGAGGTCGAGCATCGAGTACGGGTTGCCCTGCGGCACCTCGCCCAGCCTCGAGATGGTCATCATCATCTGCGAGATGCGGCTGCACACGCTCTCGCGAGTGAGCGTCACGGCGAAGGGGCACGTCTCGAAGGCGAGACGAATGATGTTCGGGAAGATGATGTTGAGCCAGAGAGCGGCGTCGTGCGGCACGTCGCTGCCGCACAGCTCGATCAGAGTCGTCTGCAGATTGCTGGCCCTCATGCCGCGCTGGAGCCTGCTGCGCTCGGCCACGGACAGCTTCTCGTCGTTGACCGCGACCACCATCTCGGGCGTCTTTTCGATGATGTGTATGATGCGTTCGTTCGTCTTGCCGAGAGCCGTGTCGAACTCCGTGACCAGTCTCAGGACGCTGATCGCGAACGTGCGAACCCTGCAGGCGGGGGAGCAGAGGAAGAACAGACCGTGAGACTCGACCTCGTCGACGTGCGCGGAAACGCCCGCCAGGTCGAGCTGGGCGCCTCGGTGCGTGGCTCCGGTCTCGTCGCCGCCTTCTGCGGGTGCCACACGTTTGGTCTTTTGCTTGATCTCCTCGATCCAGATCTCCAGCAGCTCGATGTACAGGCGCAGCGTGCTCTCGATGTGATCTGGGCCCAGCATGCCGCCGTCGGACATTGTCGAGTACCGGTCGTCAAAGTTGAAGATGAAGCGCGCGAAGCCGACGGTGACCTGTTGGGCAAACGACTGTCGCGCAATGGCCTTGAGCGACTGAGCGGAGGAGGCGGCGATGTTGCCCTGGACGTGGGCGGTGCCGGTGCAGAGAAGATTGATGAGCGACTTGAAAGAGATGTGAGGGGAAAGACAGCGCGGCAAGGCCTGGACGGCGACGTGCAGCAGGTCGTAGTACGTCTGCCGCACCTCGGCGGGCGTGGCGTGCTCCTCGCGTCTGGTGAAGCTGAACGCTTCCGCCATCGGCGTCTTGGGCGTAGGCGTGGCGAAGCGGCCGTCGAGCTCGGCCTGCCCGCCAAAGTGCTTGTCGCAGAGCAAGGTGATCTCGGCGAGGATCTTGCAGAACTTGTTGTACGACTCCTTGGTGACGCTGTCGAAGCCCGAGACCATGACGGGCCTCGACAGGCGCTCCTCTTTGCTGAGCTCGGACGTCGTGGACGTCGGGTCGACGCTGCGGGGGCTCAGGGGCATGGACGACACCTGGAAGGGCTCCAGCGACGGGTCGCTGTCGAAGCTTTTGGGAAACGGCGGAGGCTGGCCCTTCTCCAGGTCCGTCATGATGGCGAGGAACGATCGGATTCCGATGACCACCTTTTCGGGCTCCAGATCGATCATCCTCGGCTCCTTCCCGCTGGCGTAGAGCTCGGAGCTCATCAGCGCGGGAAACAGGATGTTTTCGAAGCAGAACTTTTGGTACTTGTAGCCAATGATGCGCACGAGCTGGATCAGCGGCTCGGCGACCGCGGGCTCGGTGGATATGTAAGATTTGCGGCCAGGTATGAAGACGAGACGGGTGATCTCTTGCAGGTTCCGCAGCGCCACGGACTGCGTGTCGGCAATGCGGTAGAGGTAGGTCCAGACGAGACGGCAGATGCCTCGAAGGGCAGAGGGCCGCGTGCTGCGTTCCTTGAGCTTGGACTGCAGAGGCATGATGAGCGACATCCACGACTGCACGAAGATCTCGTGCGGAGAGGCGCACACAACGGCGACCAGCGCTGGGAAAGCGTTGCTCCAGTTCTTGGGTTTGGTGAGCGCGTGTTGCAGGCGCGGCTTTATGATCTCGATGAAGCCCCGCCAACGCGGCGTGTTGAGTTCCGAGGTGGCCGTGGCCGCGAGCGGGAGCAGCAGCTCCCTGAACAGGTTGTTGAAGGCGTACTTGACTGGCTGGCCCGAGGCGCTGACGGACATCTTGGCCAGGTTGATCATGAACTCGCACGACTGGTTCCAGGCGACGTCCGGCTGAGACTTGACGCGAAGCCAGCGCATGCCCCGAATGACGAGCACGGCACGACCTTCGGGCTCCTTGGCCGTGGCGATCTGCATGGATTCCAGGTCCTGCAGAAACCGGGCGGTGACGTTGGCGAAGTCGATCTCGCTCATGGAGCCCAGCAGCTGTCCAAAAATGACCCAGTTCGACTGCCGGAACGGCGAGGACTCGAGCTCGTCGGGCAAGGCGCGACTCAGCTGCTTGTAGATGATGTCTTGCAGCCGGTCGGACATGTCTGGGCCGACGTCCGCCAGCGTGCAGACGGAGAAGATCTCGAGCAGGACGCGGCAGAGCAGATAGATGGATATCGTGGACCTCCTTTCCAGCTCCTGACACTTGCGGTGCAGCGCCACGTTGGCCTCGGCGCCGGCCGCGTTCGTCGTGGACAGCATCTTCAACGCCTGCGCTCGCTCGTCCCTCGCGGCGTTGGCGGCCTCGCTCTTCTGCTTGCGCCACAGCATCAGACTGTCGATGAGGGGCTTCGGCTTCTGTCTCGCAATGTGGCCCAAGGCCGACACGAGCTGGTCAAAGGCCGGGTCGACGCCGGGCCCGCATATGGTCTCCACCCTCGGCTCGATGGCTCGCGCGTCGCTCAGACACAGGTTGATCTTCTGCTCCGCCGTGCCAATGAAGGCGTTGAACAGGTGGTGCAGCGCATACTCGCTGACCATGACCTGCGCCGGCGCCTGTGGGTGGGCGCTCCTCGACTGACTGCGCGTATGATTGTGGGATCTGCTCGTGCGACCGCTGCTGTGCATCCGCTCTGGTCGCCGGTAGTTCGCGGTGCCGCTCTGCATTGCGGGTTCCTGCCCAAACGATGGGCACGGCGAGTGGCCCTTCTGGCTGACGGGAGGTGGCGCCATGGCCCCGTACCCGTTGCTCTGCATGACGACGGCGTTCGCTGAGGTCGGTGTCGTCACCCCAACGCCGATGCTGCTGTCGCTGGTCATGGTCCTCGTGTCGAACGCATGCTGGGCCTGTCCGCCCGCTTCAGCAATGATCTGAGGAGTGATTGGGCTTGTGGTTGGGGAGCTCGCGTGGCTCGCGTTCCGTGAATGCTGGATGGCACCGTGCACGATCGATGTCTGCCGGTGATGGCCATACGAGCCCGAGAGTTTGCGCTCGAGCAGAGGTGGTGGTGGTGGTGGTGGCGGCCCTACTCCTGCTGCTGCTCCTCCTCCTCCTACGCCTCCCGCAGCTACAGCCGCGTCGGCATGCGCCGCTACTCTAGGCGTAGTGGTGGGGCCGGGCGTCTGTGAGCGCGAGGGGACGTGAGTCGAGGTCGATGTGAGGGCGCGGCCACGTGGGACGGATGGTTCTCGCGGGTAGGCTGAGGTCGGGACGGTCGTGTTGGAGAGTATGTCGTGTGTATGGGCGATGGCATGGTGATTAGACAGAGATTCGCTCCGTTGTCTGCCTTTGCTCGTGAACTGCGGAGCAGCTATAGTGGACCAAGTCGTTGTCAGCTTTACATGTCCGCCTGGTGGGTTATTTTGCAGTGCAAAGGAGGCTTGGTCCTCAATTCAAGGGGAAACAGAGGTGCGTGTAGGTTTTCATGTCTGGGCTGAAACTCGGCCTGGTGGCTCCGCTGCAACAAGAGCGGAGCACCACACCGGGGGACGAAGTTTCTGAGCCAGGCACGTCGAAACACGTACGAGCGAACTGGTGGTGGACCTGGAGACAGCCAGCTCGGGGTGCGGTCGCACCACAGGACGATTGGATACGGCGCTGATGCCCAAATGCTGCTGCCACACAAACACCCCCTCCTCTTTCTTTTCTCTCGCCAACATGCGCGCGCGCCACCACCACCGCCATCGTCACCACATGCGGGCTGTCTCTAGTCTCCGATGCCAGTCGAGCGCAGGGAGCGGAGCGAGGGGGTTGTGTGGAAGGGAAGCAAACGGGAGGCGAGAGGGGCTTGGGGGGGTTTGGTGTGTTAAGCGCATGATAGCAGTCCTTCGTCGACTCACCCATCCAAAACACTCTTCGCCGCGCGCCGCCTTGATCATAGGACGAGGTTAGGCGGTAATGAATAGCACGGGCTCGTGACGTATCATCTCAAGGGAGAACCGACGGAGAGTAGTGGTGAGAAGCATGCTCTCGCTGAGGTGGCGCGCCGTCGCCTGGAAATTATTATTGGGGACACGACAACTGAGTAGTGACCGGCAGCTAAAACGGTCGGGGACTAAACTTGTGCGTCTTTTGCCCAAAGAACAGTCGAAAAGCGCCCCTTCAAGGCCCGTCCGCTACTGTGTTCAGGTATCGCGCGTTCCTTCTTTTTTTTTTCTTGTTGGTTTATTTATTTTTTTTTTCTCTCTCTCGTTCTCCTGGAAGCCTTCTTGACAGGTTGCTTGGCTACCGCGTCCGCGGGGACGAAACGCAACGACGTGCAAAACCGACGGGGAGATAATAATAGAGACAGTGCCTGACTCTGTACCTGTACAGTTTGAGCGCGCAGCAGTAGTACGGTTGCCGATCGTCTTTCTTCCCCTGACATGCGCTGCGAAAACGGGTGACCTGCAAGCAAGACCGCCGTTCCTTTTCCATGCTGTGCCTTGGGACAGCCACCACCAGTGGCAGCTCTCGCGGCACGACACGACGCCGCAATAATCACACCTTCCTTGCCGTCGTGCCTCTTGCTCTTCCACGGCTTGGGGATTCTTGTTCACTTGTTCGCGTGTTTCTCTTCCCCCCCTCCCTTCCTCTCTCTCCCTCGTCGCTGCGCTTTGTTTGGTTCGCCGCCCGCCTTTCCTAGCTACGGGGCATGACGGTGGAACTCAGCGCCGCGTGGTTCGGAATTACGTCCGTTGCTGACGTCTGCCCAATGAAAACGCCTGCTCGGTTTCTCTGCTGGCCATCGGTGCGAACGAGCAAAGAATGTGGTCGCCGATGGCTGGAGTGCTGTGTGACCGATCCGGCGTCCACTGGCAGCCGGTGGTCCGAACAGGTAGATGTGTGTTGCACTTTGCAAGAGCAAGCACCCAGCACAGCTTGCTCCGTTCCACGCCGGCGCCCGCTGCCCACGACGACTTTGGTGACTCCATGGGTGCTACGGGCGTACTTCGGATGGACACAACTCCACACGAGGGCACAGAGTTACTACAAGTCCAGGTGACATCCCGTCACCAAACACGTTGGGCACAACGCTGGGTGAGTCGGTGGATGCGGCTGGAATTCATGTCTTGGTCACGTGTCGTTCACATGCACGCCACTCTCGCTTCAGAGGTGCAGCAACTTAAGGCGTCTTCACTTCACGGGTGATCAACGTGCCCCAATCAAGGAACGTGTCAAGAACACCGCCGTAGCGGCTGCGAGAGATTTGCGATCAGTAACAATTCATCCTTTGAAACTTTCACGCCAAAGGACGTTTCTGTGGTGAGGCGCGATACCTCGAGATCCCGCACTCTTTTTGGCTTTTCAGCCACCAGTATTCGCGCGCTCTAGCATGTCCACGACGCGCGATGCTCCTGCACACGTCATACACAAGACCAAGCCAAGCAGTGAATCAGTTATCATAACAAAAAGCAACCATGTGCGCCGTCCTTGTTGCCCGAGAAAAAAAAAAGGAAATATGACTCAGGAGCGAGAGAGGAAAAACAAACTGTATGCTATTTTGAGAGTTGGGCAGCATGTGAACTTTCTTCACGTTCCAACGGCGTTGATTTTGGGAGGCAGCAGGACAGCAGGCCGAAGGAACGATCACGCCAACTCCTCCGAATAGGTCGACTGACCGGAGCAAGGCCCGTCCGTGTATGTCGGTTCGGCCAACGTTTGTGCTTGCGCTTGCGTTGAGTTAGGCATCCTCCGCACACTAGCACACGCGGGACGGGCTGAACGTCCAAGCAGTCCACAGCCCAAAGGTCGTCATTGCTTCTGCCTCAGTAGCGAAACTTTAGGGCGGACCTGCGAAACTCCTTATCGCGTGCAGGGCGGGAAAAACGCAGTTGCAGAGCGCGCGCTGATCGTACAGCCAGGATGACCCTTCTCAGCCGCGTGCCGGGCAGGGAAAGGGCTCGCAGACCCGAGGTCAAGCAGGCGGCGAGTTGGGCGGCGGGCTTTGGAGACTCGATTGGGACGGCGTAGCGGATGTGAAGTTGGGCTGGGGGATGCCGGTGTTGAGTCTTCCACGACGTGCGGTGTCCTGCAGGCCTGCTCTGTGAGGAGAAACAGCGGGGGTTGTGCGAGCTCAGCGGCACGGCTTGCCCATCAGCGATCGGTGGAACGCATGACGTCGACAGAGCTGAAGCGCCAGGCTCTGTGCGACGGTTTGGGCGGCACGTCGCCGAGAACGAGCAGGCTGCGGATGGACATGAAAGAGGAGGGGAGATCGAAGGGTGGCGGCTCGAGGAGTCCAGCGGAGGGAGCGCTAGGCTGTGGGAAGATCTGGAAAAGAAGCTAAGCAATCTAGTCTGGAGTCTAGAGTCGGAGATTTGCGCACGCTATTCGAAGCCAGGCAAGTCAGCCATGGAAGGGCGCGCGGAGGGCGGATGCACGCACCCAGGAACAGGTTCCGCCGCATCGCACACTGGCTGGCGGCGTGCTGCAGCGCCCGTGACGGTGACGAAGCAAATATAGTACGCTGCAGCGCGGTACATCGCTCCTGGAGGAAGAACGAGGACGGGACGGTGTATTGTTCTTTGGACAGTCGTCCTAGCCGCCATTCTCGCCGCAGGAAGAAGATCCGCATCCAATCCCGCACGTCGTCCCCGGCGCGGCTCCGAAGCCGGGAACGAGGACCCCCCGGCCAGGCTGCTGGAGTGCGGCTGCAAGAAGGTCGGAGGGGAGGGGGAGAAAGAGGATGGATCTCGACGGCGATCAGCGGTGGTGCGAACGGCGGAAAGGATGGTCCTGCCGGGCGTGCGTGCAGGGAGGAGGAGGACGATGACGAAGACGGTGCTGATGATGTTAATGATGATGTGCAGAGCGTGTGTCGGCCAGCGTGGAACCCAGCCCTGGCCTGGCGAACGAGATCAACACGGTGACGATCGGGAAGGGATGCAGCCGGTAGCGAGTGCGTTGATGCCGGCACAGAGGCAGACTGTGCGTGACGAAGCACGGCGGCCACACGACGGCGCTCGATGGAAGGGAACAGAAGGAGGTCGACACATGGTCAAGGCCGCCGGTGACAGATGCAGAAGCTCACGCGCCATCATCGTGCATGCAGAGGCGAGGCAGCGCGCAGGACGTGTGGTGACGGAGCGGGGCGATGGGATGGGAAGATGCAGACACAACTCACACGGGGCGGCGCCGGGGACGTGGACAGCGCAAAACACGGCGAGCTGCTGCTGCTGCTGCTGCTACTGCTGCGACTGCTCGCCCGCCGCACACTCGCGCACAGCACGTAGATAGTTACCGTACAGCCCGCCGTGCAGATGGTCGAGCGGAAGCGCTCGTTGAGGCGTGCGCGCCGGTCGCTGGGCGCCCGATCGCGGAGACGAGGCGCTTGCACGCTGAGCACGCAGCACCCGCGCTACCGTCGTGTTGGGCCGCGACCCAGATCGTCGTTCCGCGACCTCACCGCTACTCCAGCGACTCCAAAGCGTCCAGTCGTGGCAGAGGCACGGCTCGACAGCGCCGCAGTCTGGAGCTTAGTTGCAGGCCAGCGCCGCGCTCGAGCACGCAGCAGTGCCGTGGAGCCCGTCCTTGTCGTCCGCATCGCTCGCCTGCGCTGCCCGCCAAACACAGCTCGCCCGCCGCAAACACCGCGTGCTGCTGTCTCTCTTCCTCCTCTCTGCGCGCGCTCGACTCTCCCCGCCCTTCACCCTCTGTCGTCTTTCTCGCTCTCTCACTCACCCACGCGCTCTGTCGTGCGATTGTGTGTGCGTGTGCGCGTGTGCGCGTGTGTGAGAGACCTGCTGCCTCTCTTCGCTCCCTTTCCCAGCGGGCCCAAATCGTCGTCGTCCTCCTCCTCCTCCGCCCACAGACTCTTCCACCTTCGGTCTCTACGGCCTCACGCCCTCCAATCTCCACCCCCACCCCCACCGCCAGCTCTCCTGTCTGCGTTTCTTTTGCAGTCCATTTGCCTCGTCGCCGGCCCTCGCACCACGTCCTCAGCACTGCCCATCCTGGTCCCACGTCCAGTCGCTCGCAAGGATAGCCTTTCCAGCCCAGTCCTCGGCGATCCTGCTCTCGCGTCCAATACCACCGAACTCCAAATCACGCAGCCTGCGTCCGCGCGCAGATAACGATATACCGCTTGTTTCTCGGCCTTCCTTCTGCGTCACCGACTCTTCCAGCACAACGTATCAGCCCTCCTCCAGCCCGTGTCGTCTGCCCTGCCATGGGCTTCGCTCCTCAACCACCGCCGTCGTCCTCCTTCCTCCCTCCTCTGTCCTCGGCCTGTTGAGCGGCATCTGATGGCCACAACGGACTCGACAGTGCAGCAATGCTAGGCCAACTGCTGCACTCTTTCAACCCTGCGCGCCGCGTCGCGCCGCGCACCCTCGAGGTCAGCTCGCAGATTGAGGACGTACATACAAAGGGCCTTCTGTTCCCTGACGTGCCGTATCTGCGCGATGCCGACGCCTTGACGCCCTCCACGCCCGCGTCCGAGCCGCCGGACTGCCACCTGCCCTCGGACCTGGACCTCGACGACAAGCGTGACGTCCGTGTTCTCATAGCCCAAGGTGAAACCTTGACGCTGCAGCCCCTGCTGCTCTTCGATTCGAAGTACGACCCGAACGTGCAACCACCGACCATCAGGCATATCCGGTCCGGCAGCAGGGGCGAAGGCCTCGCCAACCACGCTCGCACCGCGTCCGGCCCTCCACGTCAGTACGGAAGATTGCCTCAGATCGCTTCCATCCCGGAAACCAGCGGCCGAGAGTCTCCCAGCCTACCGAGCCCCACGTCCGCCACCGCCACGCCGCAACGCTCGCGCTTTCGACGCTCGTCGCTGCCCTCCGCCGGCGAATCGGACGTATCCGGCCCCTCGACGCGCCACAGAGACACGGACGAGATCGTAAACACGGCCCTGAACTGCATGTTCGAAAATGTCCAGACGACATATCGCGGCATCAGCAACAAGATCAAGATCGTCCAGCGGGAAGCCAAGCCGTACGACTCGACCATCTGCAGGGACACGTTTGGCAACCAGTTTGCGGCGTCGCACGCGAGAACGTCGAGTTCGTCGGTGCGAAAGCCAAGCGGCTTGTCCTCGTCCTTCACCGTCGGAGACGCGTACCCTGACCCTCCCAAGTCAGCGTCTGCTCTCGACGAGGGCCCTCGCATGGAGGAGCCTCGCAGGACGGTCCTGATCACGCGCACTTTTTCTGTCAAATGGTCGGACGAAGAGGCCGCAGCCGCCTCGAGTGATCCGTCCGACGCGGAGAAGAGCGGCGGCGCCAGCGACGCGTCCAGCAGCCTGCCGGCCGTTGTTATCGCCGGCGGAGAACACAGCCAGAGCCCGCAGAAACCCCGTCGCACGCCCATCAGGCCTTCTCCAAAGCCGCCCATGTTTGCCATCACACTGGTCCTCTCGCTTCCCGTCTCGACGATCGATGGTTCACGACCAGGATCACGCTCCGGAGGCCTACGGAGAAAGGGTTCGGAGATGAACAGCGGCTGGACCTCGCTCGCGTCATCCCTTGACTCGGGCATGGTCATGGACTCCCTCTCCGGCTTGGAGTCTTCGACCGCGTCGCTCAGCAGCGACGTGGACGAGCGAGTAGATAAGGTAATTGGCCAGCACTGGGACATCATCGTTCGGACGCTGTCGAGCCTGCAGCAGCTTGCGGAGCAGAAGATCCTTGAGCAGCTGAGGATAGCCTCCCACCGAGGACGGGCTCCCAAGCTCCTGAACTACTCTCTTGCCTCTGATGTCGACCTCAAGAAGGCTGCGACAAAGGCTTGCATCAGGGTCGTACGCGGCATCAGGATCCTGCGAGTGCGAACTGGACAAGGCAAGTGGGGCGTCTGGCGGGAGGAAGCACGATGGCTGAACAAGTGGGCGTCCGAGCGGGAGAAGACGAGCTTCTTGTTCAACCTCTGCACCGCTTTTCTGGGCACACACACGGAGTGGCTCGACATTGCCGGTCCAAAATACTACAGGCAGCAGCACCGCGAGCAGCTGCGCCTGGGCTCTGCGAGCGAGCCGTCGGTGCCTCACCGTACCGTCATCGTCTCCAATGACAAGATGGTTGCGCGACGACTCATCTTCTTGCTCTCCGCATTCTTGCCAGCCAACCACCACACCCCTGGCGACGCTTCGCCGCTACGACCTAGTACGTCGGCATCCGTCCGTGCGTTCTCACAGTCGCCACCGATGCATGTGCCTCTGTCTCGAGAGGAATCGCTCCGCCGCACGATCAACAGACGCGGCAAGCGCAGCGGCTCCCGCCAGCCAATGTCTGGCGGTCGCACTCCGCAGCCTTCGAGTGCGCCAAGCGACACAGACGATCGTACAGAGACTGGCACGGTCCGTTGCGTTGGGGACCAAACACAGTCGCCTCGGAACTCTAGCGAGCTGCGGTCATTGATACGAGCTAAGCTCACCATTGTTGACGTCGATCCGTCTGCACGCAAGAGCAGCGCCACGACGTCGCCAACCGTCAATCCGGGCACGGTCATACCTGCCCCGCACATTGAATTCCAGCGCAAGTATTCCTCTGGTCAGCAGGATATGAGACGGCCAGACAGCCAAGACAGCCTAGCCTCGGAGAACTTGATGCAGACGCTGCAACGCAGCAACACGGGCACAAGTGTCGAGTCGCAGCCTGGCAGCCGCTGGGGCAGCTTGCGGAGCTTTTGGAGCATGGGCAGTCGACGGGACTCGTCTACGAACTACAGCGACGCTACCCAAACGGATGACGAGGGTTTGGGCATCGTCGGTCTCCACGCCTCAGATTCTTACAATAACAACAGCGGTGGCGCCGGCAATAAGTTGCTACAGCAGATGGTCGGTGAGGCGGAAGCGGAGCGCGCTCGCGTGCGGAGAATCACCGGCACAAGCTCGCCCAACGCAATACCCACCACCCCGGCTATAGTCAGTCCAGAGATGGAGCTACCGTCCAGCTCCTCGACGTCACATCCCATAGATGTCCCCGTAAAGATGACCGTCAACGAGCGGGATGGCGTGATCGACGTTGAGTTCCCTGGCTTCTCCCCGGTCAGGTCGCCTCCGGGGCCCCAGGCCCCATTCAGTTCCAGCTACGGCAGCCTCGGAGTTCTTCAGTCGCTCATGTCCGATACGCCTCGCGATACTGGACACGCCATGAATGTAGCTGGGTGGCTAAGGTCCGGAGTTCATCCCGACTTCGAGCTTCAGGCGGCCTTGCCGTATCCGGAGCTGATCGACGACGTCAAAGCTGCCATGAAGGCCGAGCCAACGCCAATCACTCGCAGGACCGTGCCCGAAGGCGAGGTGAAAGAGGAGTGGGTTGACGTGTGCACGTCCAACGTGGCCGACGCAACCAACTTCACCATCACCCGCATTAAGCTGCGGAGACTCGTACGATACTTGCCTCCACCGCCGCCACCGGTCGTCACACCCATGTTGACCACTCGGTCCAGCATCAAGTCCAAGTTGCCAATCAGGTCGCAATATGGCAATCCGTACGACGAATCGCTGCTTCAAGTTCCGACTCAGATCACTGTAGACGAGGTCTTTGAGGAAGAAAAGGTCGTGGATTGCGACCGCGCCTTGACGGATGCTTTGGAACGAGTGATTGCTCAAAGTGGCCCTCCATCCAAGACGTCATCTGCTGCGAACTCGCGCGCCAACTCTGTTCGCGGTCGCAACAACGTTCCAGCCTACGAGGACCGCGTCGAAACGCCAGAGGTTCCTCAGAATGAGTGCAAGAAGATGGTCATCGGAGCTCTGGAGCAAATCGCGACAGCAGTGGAACGCGACAGGCGCGACGCGCGCAAATACGGCGGCGCCAGACTTCGAAGTCTCAACGAGGGAGCGGAGAGCAGTCTACGGGAAGGAATATCGAAATGGTTTGACGAGATCGAGCGGAACAAGAAAGCGATTGATGCGCAAAAGGCAGAGATGTCCCGCGAGGCTTTCGTACCAACTGCAAAGGTCAACGACGACGCGAGCAGTCAATCTACAGTCAAGCCCAAACGATCGAAGAGCAAGAAGGAGAGCACATCCGCGAAGATGTCTTCTTTGCCCCAGCAGCTCATTCAACCTACAACAAAGGCCTAGGGTGGTTTTTTTTTTTTTTTAAAAAAAAAAAAAAAAAAAAAAAAAAAAAAAAAA
>NW_015622189.1:3448-61944 GCF_000836295.1 Verruconis gallopava | reverse complement strand
AAAAAAAAAAAAAAAAAAAAAAAAAAAAAGCAAACCCCTCGGTGAAGCCAAGATCTGATACGATTCTCTCTTAACTTTCCGTACTACCGTCAACGACAAACCTCCACGGCCGTTCAAGTTTTTCATATTTCGGTAACATTTGCATGCTACGGCCGATCGACGAAACGACGTCTTTTAATCATTTTATTTTCGCGGCTCCACAGCGAGAGTAGAGATACAATGTATGAGTATATTTTCAGGGTGGGACGGCGTTCGTGCTTTGGAGCTTTGCTTTTCCCCATGTTCCATGCGGAAGCAGTCTGAAGGAGGCGACGAGGATGATATATAATGATACCCTTCAACGCGATGAGTCCATGCTGAGGGCAGCACATTTGTATTTTATAGAAGATGTCTGATTCATTGCTGGATGGTCGGCAGATGGCATGATGATGAAATGATTATTTTGTATTTCCAGTTTTCTCTTTACGTGACAGGCGGCGTTGTTTCACCTGCTTCCACGACTTTTCTTTTCTTTCCATCCCCGAGCACCGTTCGTGACGTACGGCACTGTCAGCCCATGTTGGAGCTCTTGAGGGTTTCCGATGGCTGAGGACGTTGGCGCACGGATGCCGCGAGTGTTACCCGCCCGTCGGGGGGATGCCAGGTGCTGAGTCAGCACGCGCGCCAAGACGGGTAGCGCGGAAGACCCTGTTGGCCCCTTGGAGATTGTTAAGGTCAGGTCGATTTTGGTGTGCGATTGCAAATGATGACAAAATCGGATCCGCAACGCCCCAAAAGGCGAACTAACTCAGACCCCAGGCGCGCAGGTTAACTCGGGCATGACGCGCGATGCCCACACACGCCCCCGCTACACCTTTGTTCAGAGCGAAGCGTCGGTACAAAAAGAAAGGACAAGGAGCTCTCGACGTCGTGCACGAAGAGAGGGGTCCCTTTTTTTTTTTCCCCGGTTTCTTCTCTTTTCATAGGTCTTTTCGTTTCTGCAGCGAGAACGCCCCGTTGGATGCGTTCGCTCCGCTTGCTCGTCCCACGTTCGAACAGCAGTTTCGCAAATCGGCTCAAAGTGATCCCAAGCTGCTCCGCCAGGTGCTTTTCATCTGCGAATCCGGTGAAGATGACGGTGCGTCCCCGTCGAGGAGGCTTGCGGAATCCGCGCGAGCGTTGCTCCTCGCGAAAATTTCGTTCTCTTTTTTTTTTCTTTTCTTTTTTTTTTTTTTTTGCTGACATTCAAACCTCCAGACAGACACGAAGACGGGCTCGATTCTCAACTGGGCCGACAAGACTGGCGAGTTCAAGCGGCAGGTGTCCACGTTCCGGAACTTCATCGAGAACAAGCCCGGGGCCGAGTTCCCGCCAGAGAAAGGCCGCTACCACCTTTACGTCAGCTATGCGTGCCCATGGGCGCACAGGACGTTGATCGTGCGCAAGCTGAAGGGCCTCGAGGACATCGTCAGCTACACGAGCGTGCACTGGGAGATGCTGGAGAAGGGGTGGCGCTTCGCCCAACCGGGCGAAGACGTGCCCGGCGAAAACGTGACGCCGGACCCGCTGCACCCGGAGTACACGCACCTGCGGCAGATCTACCTCGAGAACGAGCCGGACTACGGGGGCCGGTTCACGGTGCCGACGCTGTACGACAAGAAGACGGGCCGCATCGTCAACAACGAGTCGGCCGAGATCATCCGCATGTTCTACCATGCCTTCGACGACCTGCTGGACGACGAGCACAGGACCGTCGACCTGCTGCCCGAGGCGCTCCGGAAGCAGATCGACGAGACGAACGAGTGGACGTACAACGACATCAACAACGGCGTGTACCGATCCGGCTTCGCGACGTCGCAGCAGGCCTACGAGACGGCCGTCCTGCAGCTCTTCAAGAGCCTCGACCGCGTCGAGGCGCACCTCGCCGCCTCGCCCGGCCCGTACTACTGGGGCGCCAGCCTCACCGAGACGGACGTGAGACTCTACACCACCATCGTCCGCTTCGACCCGGTCTACGTCCAGCACTTCAAGTGCAACATCAGGGACATCCGCTCCGGCTACCCGGCCATCCACTCCTGGCTGCGCCACCTGTACTGGGACCTGCCCGCCTTCCGCCACACCACCCAGTTCGAGCACATCAAGAACCACTACACAAAGTCCCACAAGCAGATCAATCCCTTCGTAAGTCGCCCCGCCCCCGTGCACGCCCCCGGCTGCAAGCAACTTGACCTCGTCCTCTGCCGCCCTCTTTTCTCTTTGGCTGACGTCGAACCCATCCCCAGAGCATCACTCCCGTCGGGCCCCTGCCAGACATCCTGCCAAAGGACGAGGAGGTCGCCGCCGTCAAGGCCGCCCTCTAGGCTCTTTTATGTAAATATATATATATATATATATATTATTATCATTATTTTCGCTTATTCGCGTGCTTGGAGAGGAAAGCTTTACACTCTTTTTTCGCACGCCATGCATATCCTGCCTATGTGGTTGCGTGTGATCAGAATCTCTGCAAGCCACCTCCAAGGGAAGTGAAGCCTTCGCGTTTCGGTAGACGATTACGTCTATCGCGCAACGTGGGGCCGTTTTTATCTAGCTTTGAAGGGCTTCCACTTGAAGTGAGGCATCCGCCACGTGCGACTCTGAACTTCTCTTTGAAAAGGATTCCTTACACTTTGTTCAAGACCAATGACGATTCATTCATACTTCAAACTCGTAGTTCAACAAAGCTGCAAAAAGGGACAATCAAGATATAGACACGGAAAGTGGCAGCACGCGTCCTGTGTGGAAATATGAGACGCTCGAATGATTGGGTCTGTTTTTGCCTGGCTCTCAGACTATGAGCTCGTTGGTTCTAAGAGGGAATTGTAGATAATTCTACCTCTGTTCTCTTCTCTTTTCAAGAATGTTCTGAAAGGACGGGTGGCAAGAAATGTGAAGACGGCCTCAGAGACCGTCAGGTCAGTCACGAGGTTTGATACCAGTCCTTTGTAACCATGAACCAATCCTACGGCAGCCGTTGCACATCGCACTAGAGAAAAATGCCTTTTCAATGAGGTTTAAATCTATCCAACCAGAGTCTGTATCATATCGTCGCCCTGTTGTGTCATGTCAGTCTTATCTATCCGTTGAGAATTCGTCATGTTGTTCCTCACAATCAGGACGCATTCTGGATGCTCTTCGGCCCTTTGTCTTCGCTTAGTAGATTACCGCGTCTGTACTCTTTCAATTCTGTGCTCAAGGCCCAACGCCAGGCGGATGGGCGCAAACGTTTGCAGAGCGTAAGAGGGTTCGGCGCAAGCATCATGAGTCTTTACTCAAAGACGTTTCAGCATCCCTACGTTCAAGGATCTCATTCTTTCTCCATGTTTCAGGAGGAAGAAAGGAACGGGCAAACATGCGAGGGCAAGAAACGCCAGAAGTGAATTTCCCCAGCCAATTCCAAGAGCAGAGTACATTCTCGGGGCCGCCAAGGGGATCACGCCAGCCATGACAGATCGCATGATGGTGGTAGCCGCAAGGGCAGATGCAGCAAAAATCTATTCTCAATTAGCACCAAAATACTTGGTCATAGGCAGAACAGGTTCTTGTCAAGATAAGGAAGAAAGCAGCGGAGGCCAGGACAAAATGAGAATAAAACAAAGGTTCATGTTTGGCAGGAAAATAGTACTCTGCGATCTTGTTCAGCCAATGAAGCGCACGTTTAATCACGTCTGAAGGTCTTACGACTGTGTAGGCATCAACGAGATATGCTTGCGTCGACATCTGTTCGATTCTCAGTCTCGCGCTGTGCGCTTTTACATCAACAGATTCTTACAAATATTAACGAGTTTCCAAAGCCTAGAAATGCGGGTCCAATTATTGGGACCTGATAAGCATCAGCCTCATGCAGAGTAATTCTATCTCGTTCAAAACGGAGACGGTATCGTAGGACTTCGCAGATTACCGTGAGAGTTTGCGATTCGTGACCATGGCCGTAGAGTTTCGGGAGAGCAACCTACAATCCAATGAGTTTTTGCCTGGGCACTCCAACCATACCAAAGGAACGCGATGGGAACCGAGATACCGCCCACAACAGCTAAAGGAAGTCGGTACTCTGGTTTCATTTCTCCACCTGAGGTCGCTTCCTTCGCGGCCTTGCGTTTGAGCAAGGGGTCGCTGACTAGCGCAAAGACAAGCGGTCCAAAGAAATAACCAGATCCCAGCCCAAGGTATGCGAGACCGACGACGCTTGTCTTGAAATGATAGACGTCTTCGAAAGTCGGCGTGATCGTGGTGATGAGGAGGTAGAAATAGCTGTACATCAGGCCCATGTACACGGAAACAGACGTGACGACTGGGAAGAGAAACAAAAATTTCATCGCGCGGTTGATGCCTCTCTTGAAGTACGGCCACGGGGCCAAGCCATTGTCGAAATCTGTGCGAAGGGCGTCGTTCCCGGTCTCCTCTCTCAGCCGTGCGGCTTTGCGGCCAAGTATGATCGGAGGATATGTTTCGCGCCAGATAGGGACGGTCAGCACGGTGGGCAGCGCGAGCTAGACAAGTCAGTTAGGAAACAAACCTGCCAGCTCGAAGCCAAGACGACTGACCAGAATCGCGCAAAGCCAAAACGACCATCTCCAGCTCGTCGCAGCGGTAAGAAAGCCGCCACACACGGGGCCGATGACGGGACCAGCCAGAAGGCCGAATGTGAACATGGCCAAGGCGAATCCCCTCTCCTCTTGCCGTACCGTGTCCGCAATCACGCCTCCGCCGTTCGTCAGCGGCACCGCCGCGAAAATCCCCTGCACCAGGCGAAAAACGATAAGCATGTTGAGGTCGGTGGCAAGCGCACAAGCGACGGTCCATATGAGAAACCCTACGTTGCCGATGTGCTGGATGGGAAGCCTGCCGTACAACTCGCTTAACGGCGCGAAGAAGACAGGTCCCGTGGCTAGGCCGAGGACGTAGATTGTTACGACGAAACTGCCCAAGATTTCGTTCGTGGAATGGAACTCCTTCATCAGGGCTGGCACTCCAGGCGCGAAGATGGACGAAGAAAGACCAGCGACGAGTGTGACTGAAGATACAAGCGTTATGAGGGTCCACCTTTTCAGGGCTGGCCAATTCACAGGATTATCTGGATCGTCAGGTCCGTCCCAAGTAACTATGTTTGGATCTACTTCCGCGTCATCGTTTTCCATCTTCGTTGTTTCAATTCCATCTCCTGATTGAAATCCTAGCGTAGAGGCCCGTTCGATTTCCAGCCCGCTGGACGAGATATTTTCGGGCTTATCATCTTCCTTCATGACAGAGAGACGCTGATGTGAATCGGAAGCTAGTCCGCAAGGATTCGATCGCAACTGTCTCGAAATTTGGCGATTTGACGCGTGGAAAAAGTATTTAAGATGGCCTGCCGCTTGGAGATGAATTTACATTGAGCATTCAGTCGCACTAAAGCGATCATCCTCGCCTCCAGCGGCTAAGCGGCACCGGGGACCTTGCCCCGCATTTCCCCGGATAAAGCGACCTTTCGAAAGGAGTAAGTAAAAAGTAAGGCTGCTTGAAAGACTTATCTGCTTTGATTCTCATGTTGTTGCAACCTCCAGCATTGTTGATATACACACGTCGCTGTTGTCAAAAGCTGAATGACTGTTCTCTGAAGTTTATGCCCATATGTGGATGATGACGAGTTTAGAGCTCCTCTTCAAAGCATGCAGGCCAAAGGAGTGGGAGTTGCAAAAACGCAATCCAGAGTGCTTAGACGCACGTCGTAAGAGAGGATCCAACGAGGAAAGCTCAATTTGGATAAAAAGATTGTTATTCAAAAACATACATTGAGTGACAGAATGACGCTAGCCGATTGTGGATAAGATCAATTAGGCATTATAGACTGTCCCGTCCAGAATGCTTTCCATCAAGTCAGTACTAATACAAGAACACACTCCGCAGCCATTTCTTCGGCCTCTTGTCAAGAAAGGGCCAGTCTTGATTTTGATGGTAGACTCAGCTCGGTCAGCCCAGTTAGAACCTGTGGACTCGCCGCCACGTTAGCGGTGTTGTCGACTTCTTTGTAAAATTTCCGCAGCCAATCGGCATCAGAACAAACTGCTTCCATCTCATCCTTCACCTCTTCGGCAGTTAGTGACTTGCTCTTCTCTAGCGTCGTCGTATAGCCCGCCTTTACCCCTTCTGTGATTGGTTTCATCGCCGGGCTTGCCATAGGACTTCTTCGGCTGCCGCCTTGTGCTCGTCTGTCCAGCTCCCTTTCGACATTTAATCGGGCGGTCTCACGCCGAGAACTCCCTCGATCGCTGTACAGACGGTTCGCCACAAGGAGAAAATTCCCGTCGTCCGTGATTTGCACCAATAGTGTACCTGACTTGTGAATGTACTGAGTATACTTGTAGTCAGGTTTGCCCCATGAGTAAAACACGTCAACGTCGGAGGGAAACTCTGACGCTGCCTCTACATCGAGTACAAAGTGTAGCTTGGCTAGAAGCGCCTTGTGATAGGCGTATTTCTCAGTTTTCTTGATTGGCGTGAATGAGTTGGAGTCAAAATGTTTTGTAACCAGGACGGAAGGAGGCGCTACGGCAAGTTTGATGATGTATGGTGATCGAAATGGATGGTCATCTGTAATAGCACAGGCCTCAGCAATAGGAACCTCAACGAGCTTCAGCCCATATCTTTCTGCGGTGGTGGCCCAATTGACGACAGCGTCTTCAATGAGCTTCGATGTTACGTTCATCCAATCGATTCGAATATGATAGCAATTCGCAGGATTGTGAAGCCGATCGTAATGCAGATTGATGATCTCCGGTCGATAAGACTTGTGCCTGGGGTCAACATCGTATTTCATCACGCCGCTGATATATGCTTTTCGTCGCTCCGGGGGTTGTTCGTCATCACCATTCTCTCGCGTGTCAGACGACCCTTCGTATTGCGACAAGGAACGTTTTTCGTTCACTGGCGTTGCGGGAATCGATCGTGGACCGGTACGTGAAGCGCCAAACCAGGCCTTCCTTGACTCTGGTCTTATCTGATACTCCTCGCCCATCGTGTAGAAATATTGCCCGTCACGGAAATCTTTCTCGTTCTTGACATGCTTAAACAGTCCTTCCTGCATCAGCTTGTTCCCGAATTCTACGGCCGCCTCACGGGTATCAATGTCTTTGAAGCGGAGAAGAATCCAATTAGTGAACTCAGTGCCAATGAAGCAATTGTTATGCACTCGCCAGTGCCAACGACGGTCCATCATGTTAACACCATGTTCGCCTTGAAGTTCTTCGGACAACGCCTTCAGGTCGTAACTCTTGGTGGTGTGGGTTTCGATCGGCGCTGCTGGTGCAGGTTCGGTGTCGGTAAACAAGGAGCTTACCATGCCTGAGGCGATGACTTCTGATGGATTCCGCGTCTGGTATTCGATCTGAAGAGGGTTTGGATCCTTTCGTTTGTTGAGAGACTGCGCCAGACGCTCTTCCTCAGGCAGAACACGATGTCTCTGCCATAATTGGGTGAGCCGCTTGATGCCTTCAAGCCGAATTTCTTCATCTGTATCTTCCCTCACGGTTGTAAGAGCGTTTGATCGAACAGGGATGTCGACTGGTATGAGTACAAAACGCGCCCTCCAGAAGCGCAGAGCGTCAGAAAATTCTTCGGAGTAGCCGGCGATGAAGTTGTCTATCAGATTCCAGTTGTACTCGCGGGTGTTGTTCCTGAATGTAAAATTACGGGGTCGGTATTCTGTGTCAAGAAACGTCTTTATCAACGGTCGGTAATTGACAGCATTCGAACCTTCAAATGGCTCATAATCCTGTGTTGGCTTGCGCTGAAACCGGCGAATCTCGACCTTGCCGTCAGCTCCGCAAAGCAGCTGGTGAATAGTATTGCCTAGTGACATGAACACGGTAGCGCCATCTTGCGCCATGTAGCTCTTGTCGAACACCCGAGCCAGGTCTCCTTTCTTATTTCCCAGAAACTCAGACACGGATTCTCCTACGACGAGTTGAAAGCCGTGAGCTAGGCGAAACCCGATTAGTTCGCGAACAAGATGTTCGCGGGACTCAGCCGAGTCGTTATCTGTATTCTGGATCAAATGATAGAAGTTTTCGTGGTACTCGGACGCCAGCTGATCAGCAGTTGGAAAGTAGTCGTTTGTTAATGGTACGGAAGCTGGGTAGCAGAGTGACCTCCATTTAACTTTGTCCGTCCGCAATGCCTTCGGAAATACGTGCTGCCATCGACTGTACCGAGTACGTCCTTGGATATCTTCCTTCTTCGGATTACATGGATTAAGAAGGTCAAGCCAAGGTGACAGGGCCCGCGACAAAGACACAGTTGTGGGCATCTGTTGGGCTTCGGCACTCGATGACAGGTACGGTATGTGACGACGTAAATGAGCTAGTCCACCCAGCTTGTCCTCTGCAATAAGTTCTTTGTTGAGGTCTCGCTTCAACCCGCCTCGATGTGAACCTCTTAGAGTTTCCAAAGAGCTCGGAAGCACCTCATCAGAAGACTGACGTCCATGCTGGATTCGCAAGCGTGCAGTTTTTGCAGCCGAGCCTATTTCGATAGGGCGAGACGTTTCCGTGGATTTCTCTGCGACAGGATTGAGTCTCGCTGGCGTCGACGGCGTTGGCGATGGAGAATTCAACCGAGATAGTGCATCCCGGAATTGTTGCGTATACGTAGACGCATCCGCTTTTTTCGCGGCTGAATTTGTTTCGCGCTGCTTTGTGAAGGTGGCAGGTTTAACCACACCGGCCACAGACATATCAGTACTGACGGTAGGTTCGGCGGGTTTGAGTGACGAAGAACCACCGAAGCTTATCTGACGCAAAAGTTGCCGTGACGGCGTTCGAGCCGAGGTTGATGTTGTCGTATTCGACGCAAGACTAGTCAAGCTTTGCTTGCGATGAGGCAGCATGGACGGCGTTTCGGCCTCCTTGTCTTTGATTTTCCACTCAAGAAACCCTGTGCCTGGCCGGTAGCTTCCGGGATGTGGAGCGAGAAGTTCCTCAGGATATTCAACGTCCTGACGGTGTGCTTCGACACTCAACTTTCCTGAGTCGGAAGCACTCTTCTGTGCACGTTTACGTGCATGTTCCTCGATTTTTCTCTTCTCGTGAAGCGGCCGAAAAATGTACTCATCATAGTCATCCATCCATTCGCGCTCATACTCGCCGATCCGGTCAAATGTCTCCTTGGTGACTGGCTTGCCCGAAATTTGGTGCCGTAGTCGATGCCAAGGATGCAAGACATGTTCATGCAACTTGGCTATGGCGATCGAGGTCATCTCGTTTTCCATGAGACCGCCCATTTGCAAGTCGTAAAGGCGTATGCGAGGTTGATACGTTGCATCCTCAGGCTTACGCAGCTTTACTTCTGGCACGCTGTTCCGCCGTTTAAGCTGCATAGCATCTTCACGGGCCTCACCTCGCCAGTACGACACGTCTACCCAGTGTGGTATCGCATAGCTCCAGTCTCCCGCTTTGGGTTCCTTGGGACTTTTGTAATTATTGGACATCACCCTGCGCAAAAATTGCTCACTTTGTCGTGGCGTGTTGTCACCAAGGGACGTCGCGGGTGAAGGGCTCTGAGTCGGTACTGTGCTTTCAAGGATACGTGGATTCCTGTACGCAAAGAGGGGCACAGAGTGCAAAGGCATCGGTGCCAAGCACACGAGATCGATGCCAATGCCTGTGCCCATCAAGGCATCGGTCGTGAGCTTGAGCATGTCGTAGTTGACTTCGAAATAGCCCGAGCCAGCTGTGATGACGATGACAGAGATGCCGGTGCGGACAAGGTCGCGATCAATGTAGTCTCGAGAAAATTGAGAGGAGGCCAGATTCAGCGCCTCGAGCAAGTTGCCCTTGTACGCTCGACTGAGCGTGCCTGCAATGATGGGCTTCGTGGTGCCGTCGACCTCCTGCATCTGCACCGAAATCTCCTCCAAAAAACTCCTAAACTCTCGCTTGAGCTGGTCAAGGATGTTGATCCAATCATTGCTTGCCATGTCACTGACAACAACACGGTAGAAGTCTTGGTAGCCGTTGGATCTCCCCAAGACCCGATCATGAACTCCCCCTGCGGGTGGCTGATGACCGTCCTCATATTCGAGTCGCGCGAAGAGTATGATGCTGACCAGGTGATGTGCATTGATCGACATCCACTTCTTGAACAGATCAGGGAGGAAGCCATGGATGACCTTATTGAACATGATTTCTCCGGAACACTCCGTATCGAACTCCCACATCTCGCGCGACATTTGGATGAAGAGCGTGTATCTGGCGGACTCGCTCCGAAATATTGGACGTGTGTCTGACGCAAAGTAGCCTGATTTCTTGCTCCGGCCATTGATATAGACGGTCTTCACGGTGGCCTTGATCGTGTTCAGGAACAGAATCTTCTGATTTTGATACACCGTTCTCCCGCTCAACTCAGACGTCGCTAGCCTCCACATATCGCCTCGCGACAGGTACTCGTCACGGAAGGCCAGCTCGACGTGCGAGGCGACACACTGCTCTCTCTCGGCCTTGGCATCGTCAGCGATCGTCACAAACACCCGGGTTTCGGCACCGTTACCAGCTGAATCACGACCCTCATACCCGATTTGTATCCAAAAACCGCAGCGATCGCGGACGAGATAGAAATCTGTCGCACGGTTATGAAGTCGCTCGGCGTAAATGGTCAGTACGCTTACTCTTAGGTTAGGATCCTTGTCTTTGATCTCCTGAGGCGCATTGCGCACGACAAACGTGTATGCTCGCGAGTTCTCAGTGACCAGCGTGCTCGGCCCTAATGCGACGCCTTCATCATCGATGAGCACCCGAGAGGCGTAGCCCTCGTCCACGCCTTCCGATTTGAAAAAATCGCGGGACGAGACTCCGGCTTTGATGGGTATTACCTGCGCGAGATCACCTTCACGCATCGAGCTGGGAAAGCGGTCAGTGTTGAAGAGCACATCTTCTTGCGAGTAAGAAGGCTCGTGTGTGCGAAGTGTGCAAAGCTTTTGGAAGCGGTGCGGAGGAGAAAATGCCATGATGATGGAGAGAGCGCGGTCCGCTCACGGTGACCTCTGCTAATAGCGGTGGCCACAGACTTCCGTACTCGAAGTTTTCGTCCCCATATGAATTCTCATCATGGCTATCAAGGCCTAGAAAGGCATCGAACACTTGAGGAAAGTTGAGCTACACGATGGATGCCGCTGGGTAGAGAAGGTCACTTTCTTCCAACGAATACGTTGATGCGGCTTATATCGACGTTAGCGATGTGGTCAAAAGATTATTTTACACATTAATAAGTATGTTAAAGTAGCATGACAGGACCGTAGAGTATGCTTGATAAGAGCTTTGGAGTCTGGTCGACGCTTCTGATGTCGCAAGTGCAAGGCTTGACCGCAATCGCGATTGGCTTTGCCAAGAACAGCACGAACCACCAAACAAGCCGCAGCCGAACGTCCAGTTATCTGTGAACATCGACTTCAACTCTTTCGATGCGTCGCAACGACTTAGCTATGGCGTGGAGAGCAAAGCGAAACCAGTTTTGTATTTTCGGCTTTGCCGAATTGGCCCTTTTAACCTCAAACGGTCTTCTGTAACCAACCCAAGGGTACCTGTCAAGCACGAGTCTATGTGTCGAACTATGAAGCACCGATCGCAAAATATCCAAAAACACAGTCGCATGGTCTCTTTGCTCAAATACTAGTTTAATGCTTTGCAAGTTATCTTGGTGTGAAGGCATACGCATTTGATACGGCTGCGTCAAGGCAGGCGATAACTCGCTGGAGCTATGCGCTCTCACAGGCGTCAATATCTACAAAAGGCAGCCCGGCATAGGAGAAAGAGGGAGAATTTCCAGATACGATATCCCACGCTTGGAAAAGCAGATCTTCGCTGTCAGCCGTGGTAAGAACCGCAGCTTGGACACGCCTATTCAATATTTTCTTGCCGTTGTTTTGCCCCGTTGTTTTCCTCCACGGGGCGGCTACGCCCTCGAGATGAACGTGCGTATCACATCACAATCCTGCACAGGGTCAAGAAAAAAAATAACATTTGACATCGAGTGACGAATGCATGACGCGGCCGTCAAGTGGTGACTTCTCATTTCCCTCGACCTATATCGCAGTAAGGATATGTGCACCTCCCCCGCCGCGTTTTCCAGTGTGCCCCCTACCCTCCCCCCATGTTTGTGATATCAGACTGTGCCTTGGTCGCCCTGGTCTCAAAAAAATAAATAAATAAAAAAGAAGAAGAAGAAGAAGCGAGCCGGGCATGACCATCACACAGCAAAGCAGCGGACGCTGTGTGCGTCCCGGTCACCGGGCTCCGTTCCTGTGCGAGGTCCGACAAGACGTGACACGACAATCATTGTCCAACAGAAAGAGATCCGCGCGTGCGGGCCGCTGCAAGGCGCGGGAATTGTCACAGGCTCAAAGCGTCAAGGAAAAGTGCCTTTGCTCGTCCGGAATGCCGGGCGCCGCAGACTATCCCACACGCAGGCCAGGGCAGTCGCTCGAGAGAGCTGAATGGTCTCCGTGGCGCACAAGAAACGTTACAGGCGTGTCTAACGACGTAACGGGCGGGAGGTGCTCATCCTCTGGCTGGGCGTGCTGTGGTCTGGAAGCACGACTATATGGAGGCTTCGACGGGCAGAAGCTGACAGAAATAGAGCCGCAGGAGGCATTGTCTCCATGGATGGGCGCAACGCACGGCGTGAAAACGGTAAATGTGCAATCTGGCAGCGTGGAGGCGTGATGCTTGTGACTGCAGGGCTAGATGGAGACCATCCGGTCCATCTCAGATCCAAGCCTGGAGAATGGGCAGGTTTTGTCTCCTCTGCCCAGCAGATTTCGTCCTCTTCGCTTTCTTTCCCCTCTTTTAAAGAAGGCGAGGAACCTGGGGCCCCGGGAGAGAAGCGTGCCCAGGACGAGGATACCAGCGTTCACTGCACCGAGAGACAGGAATCCGAGTCACGGCCCAAAACCATAAAAGATGAACCCCCATGCTGTCCTGGTCGCGCATTCGCTCCATCCCGTCCAGACGCACATGTACGCCTCTTGCGCGTATCGTGCAAATCACCGCCCATCAATAGGTACGGCGGACGAGTAATGAAGGGAGGACCATGGTTCACCAAAGCGATTGGCGCACTGTTTCACGGGCAGTGTCGCAATTGACATAGGGAGCCAAAACAAACGCGTGGACAGATCTGCAGCCAGGTCTCAGACGGGATTCTCAACGCCCTGGATCTTGCTCTTTTCGCCCCTCCTTTTTGATCACCGCAAAAGGGTTTGCGAAGCTGTACGCGGCACCATCTGTGTCCACAATCCGAACCTGAAAACCTGCTTTGTTTTGCGACCTCCTGCCTGAATGGGGTCCCTGCGAGGGTTCCCGGAAGAGAAGTGAACGGATGGGAAACAGGCATAGCGGAAGGAGAGGGGAAGAGAAGCGCACACCTCACACGCCTGGTACATGTTTCCTCTAGAGCTGCTGCGGCTGCGCTCTTGCGAGGATTCCGTGGCATCTATTTACATATTTTTTTCCCCTTTCTTCTTTCAGGCCTCCAAGCTGTTTAGTCCCTAGTTTTGCACCCCTCCCGCGCGGCCCACAAATAATTGTCCAGACTTGGTGGCGAGCAGCCGACGCCGAGAAAGCCGTTTCGCACGCCAAAAAGCTTAGCCTGGAAGCCTCTGTGGAGCGAGCGGGCATCGTGCCTCGCGATCCATAAAAGAAAAAGTAAATAATATACTCCGTAAGAGGCTGGTGGCTAGAACTTTTGGGACGATAATTGGAATTGGACGACAGCCACTGACAAGAGCCCAACCGAAAAGAACGTAGCGGACAACACCATCGGCCGCCACCAACCCTCTGCCATCTCTATTCTCACACACACACACTCTGTCTCTCACCCAGTCATAGCCCAGGATGCCCAGACTATGTTGGAGAGTAAACATGCGCATTTGCTTATACACATAGTCGAGTGTATTCATGTGCATTTATCTGTAATGTGCATCACTTTTGCTAAAACAATGATGATCGTTCTTTCGAAAGGACAAGGCTGAGATGCGACGCTCAAAAAGAGGTATCTCAACATGCTCGTCATCGTCATCGTCCTCCTTCCTCTCACGAGTCACGAAAGAGACGAACGTCTTGGCCTTTTTTTTTTTTTTTTTTTTTTTGAAATACTTGGGGAAAGGGTTCCCGCTACTCTACAAGTAGGAGCCGCGGCTTGAAGAGGCAAAAAACGACTTTTTGAGAAAATTAGAAATAAGATCCAAAACCCAGCGCCGCGCTCTCACGGGCCCTCCGCTGGCCTGGGTCCTCTGGCCGCTTTGCCTCGTGCGGGCAAAGTGATGAGGATCAACTCCCCCCTGGGCGGCCCGCTGGTGGTGAAACGACCGAAACAAAAGAGCAAAACGTTCGTCTGCACCCACTCCCCAAGAAGCCGTCGCGCAGAAAGCACGGGCAGCAGTAATACAGTGGAAAAGCCGTTTCGGCGAACCACCCTTGTTTGTTGACTGATCGCGGCTTGGACAGTATTCCATTACTGCTCAATCGGGAATCGCCTTAAATGGTGTTGACACAAGGTTTCCTCAAAAGCGTGCTTTGGTGGTGTGAGGCCAAGCCCCGTCCAAAGTGCATCATTCGCCATTCCGGATGCGCCACTCCTGGCACATGTGCACGCCACAGGCTGTTGGCTACGGTCATGGCTGAGCTGGGAGACCTTCTTTGTTCGACATTTGTTGCTATTCTGAAGTATCTCAATCTTGGGGACTATTCATCAGATCTGATCTGGCATGACATTCGTCAAAAAGATCCTGCACACTTGAACAGTAATCTGCAAATAGACAGTTCGACATAGCCACATACGGAGATAGGTTTCTTCCAAGACACTGCCCTTTTTCGCATATCTTACAAGCTCGTAAATCAACAAGAAAACCCACCATCTGCGTAGTCGATGCAACCTTTGTACCTGTCCATGCTCAGTCCAGATCCTGTCATAAAGGCCTAAATGCAACCCGTCCTCCAAAAACAGCAAAGAAACCAACAAGAACAACAACACTCCATTTTTCAACCGTAGAGAGCAAAAGGGAACCCAAATAAAAAGGAAACCAAGCGGCTGACGACCTAGGTTCATTGTGGAGGTTGGTTTGGTCCCCCCAAAAGATAGGTCCGTATTAGAGATTACACAATGGGTATCACGATGTAGCAATTGGGGGGGGGAAACAGGGGTTTGGTTGAAGGTTTTGGGGGGAGGGGGGGAGGAAAAAAATAGCATACTGTGGCGTATGCGTATTGTGGCGGCATTTGTTCGAAACAGCAGGTGCTTTCTTGTTGAGACGGGCTCAAAATCTGCTCTAGCTGAAACGGCGCCCGGTGCTTGCGCCTTGGAACATTCGATGCTCGACCCTGGACGTACCGCTCTTAGCCGTCCGGAAAGGGTCGCTCAGCCTGCTCGATTTCGACCCTCAGGCGCGCTCGGAGGACGGGCGTGTACGGGAATAGGCTTTGTTCGCGTACTCTGTTTCTTCCATCTTCACACGAATTGATGAGCGGTGGCGAAATATTGAGGGTCGTCCCCAAGCGAGGCGTTCATGAGAGACCACGTCTCAAAGGCTGGATCAGATTCCGGAACGAACTGCTGCATCTGCTCTGCCACGTGCTGCACCCTTTGCTGCTGCTGCGGCCGGGGCGTGACGGAATTTCTTCCATCCTCGGGGGGGATTTGTGGTAGTGGTTTGTCATATGAGACCGACATGCGAGTTGGGTTGGGAGGATTCATGGTGTACTGCTCCGGGAACATCTGATATGTGCTCCAGTCGAGTGGGTTGGTGATGGTCGCGGACATGGCGGGGCCCACAGAACTCACGCGTGATTCCGCTGGTGTCTGATAAGCGGCCATAGAGGCGGTCACGTTCATGTCGAAGCCGTCCATAGGGCTCGAGTTGGTCGTCTGGGCGACAAATTGCATGGGCGAAGCATCCTCGGATTGGGTGGTCTGATTAACGGGAGACTCCATGGACGCGTCCTGGTTGACGCTGAACGGCGGGGACATGAGGGAAGTTGACTGCGTCTGGGTCGGCTGCGAGGAGGAAGGAGCAGCCGAGACAGGGCGTCGGTAACCGTGTTCGTAGGCCAGCTCGACAATGGCTTTGATGTCTCGAGGGCAGGCGCCAAATTCAAGCAAGTCCTGCAGCTGTGCCGCGTTCTCGCCGTGGGAGCGACCGGTGGCTTCCTTGCTGAATCTCAGGCCAAGATCGGTCGGGAACTGGCCGTGGCGGCTCGTCAGGAGCAGGCGCCACTCTTGGTCGATTTCGGGCTGACGGAGCAGGCCGATGATGACCTTGGAGTGATCCCACTCTTCGCGTTTGACGCCGTTGTCGTAGTGCGCAGCGACGTGGTCGCAGCGCTTCTCCCAGTCGTCCAGCATCTCGCTGCAGAAACCGCAGCCCCAGGCGGTCCGCTTTCTTCGGACGTCGACCTCCTTCGCTATGCCCTTCGCGTGAGGACAGTCCTGACAGCCATGGGCGTCTCGATGATGGGACTTGAACAGCGTCTCGGCGAACAGGATCTGGTTGCAGTCCGGGCACGGATACTGCGTCTGTTGCTCGTGGTAGCGCTGCTCGTGCACCTTCCAGTCGTACTTGCGGGCGAAGCCCTTGTTGCAGGCGGTGCAGAAGTACTTCTTCTTCGCTTCGACGTCGCTCTCGCGCTGACGCGGACTGGGGCGAACGGGGGTCGTGTTGACAATGGATGGCCTCGCGCTCTTGACCACGGGCGAGCTCACCAGGGTTGCCGAGTTCTGACGGTTCAGAGACACGACGTGGGCCGTCTGCAGCGACGACTGGCGGGCGCCATTGACGGGCAGGGTTGCCTCCCAGCCTGGATTGACCGTCTGTTGGCCCCGATCGGACAGGTGACTGAAGGTGGTGTTGGTGGATGCTATGGAGATGCGCTTTGCGCCGGCGGAAAAGACGGAAGACGCGCGGGACGAGCCTTGGGTGGAGGAGGCGACGGACATGCGAGGAGCGTGGTTTGGGCCATTGAAGGTCGAATGCGGACGATGCATGGCACCGGAGCTGTGGTTGATCTCTGGTGTCGACTGCGTTAGCGAAGGGACGCGTGGCTGCGAGGTGTTTGGGGAGGGCGCAATTACCGTCTTGTCGGTCCATCTTCAACCAACGATAAACATCGCGAAACGAGTAATTTCTAAGCAACTCGAGGGCCTGAGCGACATCTGGAGGCATGTTTTCGTGAGACGGCGGGGACGTGTTCACGACAGAGCCTCCGGTGCTTGCGTTGGGAAACAGGTAGACGATCTCTCTGCCAGAGTTGGATCGCTTGGGGGCGCCATTGTGCGCTTCCGGTTGGAAGTTCATTGCAGCAAAGCCAGACAAGGGCGAGAGAAAAGGGAAGGGGGGAAAAAGGCGAGAGCAATTATGCGTGCAGCATGAACGTGAAGCTTGCGGTCGGAGATGAACGAGTGAATGCAAGCGAAAGCGGATGGAGGAGGGATGTTCTGGTGAGTTCGGAGAGAAGAGAAGAGACAAGCGAGCGACGAGAGAGGGTCGGGACGGGATGGGCGGAGAGGTGGGATGGGGAGGTGCAGGCCGGGCAGCAGACGACGGACTCGAGCTGGGGCGGGGGTGGGCAAAAACGGGAACAGAGGAGAAAGCCCT
This sequence comes from Verruconis gallopava, assembly GCF_000836295.1. Taxonomy (NCBI): domain Eukaryota; kingdom Fungi; phylum Ascomycota; class Dothideomycetes; order Venturiales; family Sympoventuriaceae; genus Verruconis; species Verruconis gallopava. Next base: position 44,312 of record NW_015622189.1, on the reverse strand, counting down.
AAGCCAGCAGCAGGCGACGAAGCTGGCAGATTGGAGTGGGATTGAAAAGACGACGGACGGGGGGATGATTGGGTGATATACGGACGCTGGTGGGAAGAGGGAAGAGGGAGAGATTGGGCGAGGGGAAAGCCAGGGAGGACGATTGTATTAGGAGGAGAGGCAGCGTCGAGGGGGGCGTGAGACAGATTGGGGGGAGACACGCAGCAGAGAGCCGGCGGCGGGCGGATGTTTTGGGGGGGGAAAGAAGAGGACAGGCGAAGAGAACAGTAACAAAAAGCGCAGGCGGGCGTGTGGCCGCGAGAGAGGGGGCGGCCAGCGAGCGTGTGCGTGAGGGCGCCGGCGCCGGCGGGGGCGGGCCAGCACAGGGCCGCTGCAGCTCAGCAGAGCCAGCTCCGTGAGGCCACGGCTGCGTGCGTGCTGAGAGAATCCGGGGCTGGCGCCGCAGGCCGACTCCACCACCGCGGACGCTCGCGGCCTGGCCTGGCGACCGGCGGGCGCGGTGCTGCTGGCGGTGCGCTGCTGCTGCGACCTGCCTGCCGATGGCCCACGGCCGCAATCATCGCAGGCAGCGAAGCACGAGCTGCGGTGCCCACGCAGCCCTCCTCTCCGCGCGGGCCTGTTGGGTCTTGCCTGCTGTTCGTTCTCCCTCTCCACTCGGTCTCGCTCCTCCATTCTCCTGCGCCGCATCTGCCCTGCTGTGTGGTTCCGCACGAGTGCACACGCGCAAGCTTCGCCATGGTTGCGCTGGTCGACGCGTTTCGATCATGCCTGGCCACCCTGTAAGTTCGTGTTTGTTCTTTGCTCGCAGCCACGCCGGCCTGCACGAGCATGCTCGCGCCTGGAGCTCGTTGCTCCGTTGTTGTTGCTCTGCCTCCGCCTTCCTCCCACCAGCCCGACCACGCCGACGACCACACTCCCACGCCGCGACGAGGAGGACGAGCAGCAGCGCGGTGCAGCTCTTCCGCAGCGCACCAGTCTCGCGCCCAGGACGGCGCTGTTTCACACGGGCAGGGATGTGGATGAGCGCAGAGAAAGCCTAAACCGGCCTAATACGCCTGCGTCCAGCTTCGGCCCCGCTACGTCCAGCCTAGCGCGTCAGGATACGGTCCCTCTGCCCAGCACGCTCGGCGTTGATCCATGACTACTGCTGTCAAGCACAGAAACTGTCATTGCACTGTTTCAAACGTTATCTCCGTCCCCAAAAAAAAATTCCAAAGACGAGTCCATCCGACATCGTCTCTGAAGAGATCCCCCAGAGAGCAAGGGCGTCCGTCTTGGCTGTTCGCCGCGCACTGGTGCTGTATACACAGCTCCCACGCGCCCATCACCCCTCCCCATGCCAGCAAAGCCCGCCCTCAACGCTGTTCCGCCAGCAAAAGATCGCGAATCGGGCCCGATGCCATGCACTGACTTGTTCAAGGCTACGCATCAAAGACCTGATGTACAGTAGCTGAATGATGCATTCGTGGCCTGGCAAATCATGCCTTGGTCGCTCCACTAAAGCGCAACGAGATCCAGCCGTGGCTTATTCCGCGACGTTTGTTAGCAGCACGCTTTAAAATGCCCGAGCAGCCATGCACGCCCGCCTTGCAACACTTTCCGGCGCTTCGTCCATTTTCACGCGGTCATGATCTCGTCAAACGTCTTGTCCACTCCTCGAGAATGACAGAGGAGACGAGCCTGTGTGTGGCCATGTGTGAGGAAAATGTCCACCAGCGCACGTCGCACTGAATCTATCGTCCGGTGCCCCAGCACGAAGCTTTGCGCCCCTCAGAGCACACGCAACGAAAAGAAGCTTTCCATAATGGACGGCGACCATGTAGCCTTTACCGCAGGCGCATTCCCCATCAGCAATGGACGTGCCAGCCACTGCTCCTCGGTAACCCAACCTCAGCTAAAAATAAGAACGAAATACTGCCCGCTGCAGAATACGTACAGGACAGCTTTGGCAACCAATACGTTCAGTCTAAGCAAGAAACAAAACCACGCACATGATAAAGGTTCTTAAATTGCCCTCAGTGGGACACGCACGTCTCTAGTCGCACTGCACTGGCTCTTGTAGCGGTTGAGACCCGTGCAGCCCTCGACGTCATGGAATCAGCCGCGCAGAGGGGAGCTTAATTACCCAACGGTCCCGCTGCTGGTGCCATTCGCTGGGCTCATGCAGGGGAGCTATCTGACCATTGTCTGGTTTCCGATTCACGAGCGACAAAAAGGCTCCACTTAAGATTGCGTGTTGGCAACGCGGCCATTCCTCCCACCTTCTGCCCACCTCCAGACGAACTGCAGAGCATTTCTTGAAACCTCTCCGAATTTCTGCTCGGAATGATGTTCGTTCAAAGGCCTTTGTTTGTTCAGCATCCAATTTCCTTTGTTTTTTTTCCTTTCGTTCCGCCGAGCCTCTTTTCTTTGTGTCCAAGATGTCTCGTCTGCATGACTCCGAAGCTTTTTTGCGGGGGAAATGAACACGATAGATTCTGTACCAAAGGGCCCAGCAGGGTTCAAACGCGAGGACAATGCTCCCAGTCTCATTTCGATCGTGAAGACGAACATGTGCGTGTGCCACACCAAAAATGCCTTCATTGGACGTTTCCAGTCTCCTTTATTCAGCAATTGCGAGCACCCGTTACGTTTGGGGAGTGCAATTGGCCCAAACCACAGTAGGATCATTGAGGTCATTCTACATACGGAAAGTTGGCCGCCCGTCTTTCCTCAAATCTGCTCCCTTCCCTAGACCTTGCGTCTCTTCTGCAGACTACTAACCTCAACCTTGAAGAGGCCGCAAATTATCCATATCAGGACGCTTCGACCCTTCTTGAATACTAAAATTGAAAAAAAAAAAAAGTGGTGGTCGCACTTTGCTTAATCTGAAGCAGTCTAGCAGTCGCCTGAGGCACATCACCCAAAGTTTGGAACTGCACTGCCTCATTATTGTTCTTCCCCCTTCCCCTCTCCCCACAAGAGCGCTGCCGAGGCTCAACCGAAATGATAGAATCATCCCAGCTATTTCGTTTTACTCCTACCAAACGTGAAAAAGGTCTCGTCAGAGGTTCGGCCATGAGTCGTTCATCCCAGCTGTCGAGATACTGGAACCGAATGTGCAGGATCTCAGACGCGCTCTAGCCGGATTGGTGCCATGGCTCTGTATCGGCTGTGGGCAAGACAAACCTTTATTAATTACAAGGCATTTTCTACGCTTCTATTGAAACATGTCTTAAGGCCCTTGACAGCATTACTGGTCCTGTTGGACGCTAATTCTGGAATACAAGGAGTTGTACTATCGTCACAACCCTGAAAAGCCTTTCAAACTCTCCAGGAAGCTTTGACGGGAGAAGCGTGTAAAGCAACAGCCTTAAAGCAGACGTCACGACGTCAGCGCTTAGCGTTGAGAGATGGTTTCGACATTGATTTCCACCCGCTTGCTAGCGCTGATCACAAACGCCAAAAGTCAAACCGCAGATCGGTGAAGAAAAACCACCCGTGGGAAACAATCTAGAATAATTCAGCCAGGTAACTGGTGATCCCCAAGCCAGTCCTTCGGCCCTAGCCGAGATTTTCGAGTGCTTCAGAAGGATCTGCTGTGTTTTTTACCAGGTCTGTGGCCGCAGGCCTTGTCAATACGTACCCTGGTGTGCTGAATATCCTGGTTGCAGGTCCCGCCCTTCAATTACACAGTATTTGACCACTCGGACCCTGGAGTGACCAGCTGTCCATCACGAGAAAGCTTTATCGATTTTGGAACTCGTCAGCTTGCCAAAATTATCTTGAGCAAAGAAAAACGTGACGTTCAGCAAGCTAGTTTAATAACTTTCGAGAAGGGATCGTCATGCCCACAATCGATTTCTCTCGTCCTCGTGTTTGCGCACACGGCACTGTGCAGAGACAGAAAACACAAAGCAACACCGAGGCTCGTGGCATTTCATGTGCCTGGCTTTGGTGGCTGAGAATTCATGGATCCAGAGAAGGTCTCGAGTCAGAGGCAGCGGATTCCAAACCCTTTTCTTTGCTTCTGGCCTGCTTCTGTTCTCTCAAACCGCATTCACGCCACAGAGCTGCACCATTGACTCCGTTTCAACCTTTGATGTCTAGCTCGTCCGCTAGTATGCAGACCGGAGAGTGCGTCATTCACTTGGCGGTCCAGTTCGAGCCACTGCAACTGCTGACGACTATGACCAAGTTGTAAGACCCAAAAATAGTTGTCGTGAAGTAAGGATGATGGGGAGCCAGCCCAATGCATTTCCGCTCTCTGCCTGCAATCTGAGTCGCACGAACCGATTTCAGCCTTATGCAGCCGGACCTGCCGAAAATAGATGATTACGACCAAGCTAAATCCAAGAAAGTCGTAATTAGCTCGAAGTCTTGCTTTAGCACACAACAAGATTCTTTGTCGTGACGCGTTATTGGATGGGATCTTCTGTCATCGATCAGTCAGTCGTGTCGCTCGTACTTCGACTGTTTCGGCGTGCGATTTGATGCAAGCTTTTCTGCAGTTCGAGAGACGCGAGAGACTGTTTGGAAAGCGATGATGAGCTGGTCTAAAGTTTTAGATGAGCTTCATGGAACGCTTTTTCGTATCTGCGAGGCTTTGTATAAGGTACATTGAGCCCGATTCGATCCAATGGTTTCTGAGGCTATCTTTTTCTTTTCTTTTTTTTTTCCTCGTCTTGGAAAAAGGCCTTGGCAAGATATCAACAATCGAAAGTAAGAAAGCCGGGACTGCAAATTACATATCCAGGAAAGCTATCATCTCAGTTTGCCCAAGTTCAAACCACCGTATTTGTTCTTATCGGCGTGAGCATTTTCCGGTTCGTTGAGACTAAACCTCGTCGCTAGAGTCCCCAATCAACCCCTCACACGACACAAGCTCTGCTGCGAGGTGACGATCTGTTCTATGCACGGCACTCTCGGCGACTTCCAGCCTTATTCAGCTGCCTACACAATCCGCCCATTTCGGCACCTGGACGGAGTGAGATGCGACCAGTATCGTTCTATCGACCAAGCGTGACCTAGAGGGCCCAATGGCTGCCCCAAGGAGTCGTGTGGGCGCAAGGGCCGAACGAAATTGGCGACCTGGAGCTCTCCACTTACGCGCCGAGCCTAGCAAAGCATACATCGCATCGCAAACCACGGACAAGACGCCCATCTTTTTTCGCCCGTGGAGGACGCAGTTCGGCGCACGTCTAGCCCGAACGGATGCAGTTTCTTGCGGTGAGACACATGCCGCGCTGTGCTCTCTCCTATCGGGGCCATGATGAGCCACTCATTTCAGCTCGCCCGGAGTCGGGCCGCCATTGTTGACTCACTGTACGGGCCAATAGGTGCGAGTCGGTGTCCGAACTATATACGAATGTACTTTGCGTCAAAGCATGCTTTTGCAGATGACCTCGCTGCAGTGAACAATTTTTGTTCGGCTGAAGGAGCAGCACGACGTCGTCCTCGACGGCCACTCGAGTGGTGGCGCGCTGAGCCTCCTCGTCTTGAGCGAAGGAGTAGACAATGTCTGGGTTAACGCCCTTGTTTTGTGCGCTGCAACTCCTTGCTTCTGCGCATATGTACCCTGATCAGAAAGGAAAAGCGAAGCACAAAGCAAGCCTCGTTCTGATGTAGCATGGTCGATAACCAGTTCAGCTTCGATGTGATCATGAATTGGCTCAAGGTTAAGCCCGTAGATGACAGTCCGCATGTTTTTTCTAGCTTCTTGGCTACCAATATGTCATAACATCCGTCTACGCAGCTAGTAAAGCGCGCATTCTTTCTGCGACGCATGTCGAACTCACAAGGGTGGTCGAGTTTGAGAGACAAATGCCCCACATAGAATCCTCCGCATGGTCTTTTCGGCAAAATTTCTTGCTCAGGTCCTTCCAAAACATACTGCTGCGCATCAGAAGCTGGTCTTTCGGTTCTGGACTGCGAATCAATTTCGGCCAAAATGATCGCCCCGTCACTCAGAACGTGAACAAGAGTGAGGCCCGCGAAATCGCGCGTGGCTTTCGTCGAGCTCCTGAAAGAAGAGAAGATCGAGGCGAAGAAGGATCGGGATCCCGCAAGATACTACGCTGTGACAGGAACTAGGCATCAGCTGCAGAACGGCCTGCAATGGGAGGTTGGAATCCGCCGATTGCTTGAATTCTACGAAAAACCGTGGCGCGGCGAGGGTTATCAACCTTGCACCATGGGAGACTCCTCCACAGTCCCGTCTTAAAGCCTTCATATAGAGCCAAGGAGGACCGCAATCCGCAATGTCGCTGACGCGTCATACGTGCAAACCGTGCCCGCGTCTCACAAGCAGATTGTGTACGTGGCCCCGGCGAGTGTGAATCCTAAGAGAGAAATTTCGGGCCAAAACTGGTGACACGCCGCGAAGCGGCCTTCGCCGGCGAGACTCTGGCTCCTTTGCCAGCGGCTCTAGGCCCCATCCACGTCCGATCTTCGTTCGACGATACTCGTAAGTAACACCTGGCGCCGGCTCCGTTCTTCGTACCTGGATGTCACACCTCGGCGCATCCAGCTGAGAACAATCCCTTCCTGCACCACGGGCCGATGTGCTTGCTGGCGTGTGAACGGATCGATGTTGGAAGGCCCGTGGACAACGCAGCCTTCGTCGTTTATTCCTGTTCTGACTGGCACTGTTTCGAGTGCGAGACTGGACCCTACAAGCAACGCGGGCACTGTTCAATGCAGCGTCGGCGTCGGCGTCGGCGTCGGCGTCGTCGTCCTCATAGATGGCCGTACGGAGTCTATGCGATGCTATCGCCCTCATACTTCTTGCCGTTATTGCAGACATTGATGCTATCTGTTTCAATGCGTATTGCTGATTCTTTTGCTAATTCAAGACCCAGATCCTCCAAATAGTTGATCAATCTCAGTAACAAAGATTTTGCCGGTGCCTATACCGAGAGATACACGTACAACAAATTAGTTGCTTTATTGCAGCCCCACAGTGTTTCACTCATGAATGGCCCTATGTTATTGTCATATTTCAGTGAGAATAGTAGGAGCTTCATTCTAGACCAAAATAGAAGCTGTCACAAAAGTTTGATACAGTCGCCTTCGGAAACCAAATGTCTAGCGTTTGGTTGGAGACTCATGTCTTTGATTTGGCGGTTCGAACAGAGTAAAACGTAGTCTTTTGAGGCTTCGAAGCTAGTCGGACGCGATTTTTGGTGTATGAATTATTCGCGATATGGCTATCGAATGCTCCTAGGGGGAGACCGTCCACCCTATTGAAGCTGAGAAGTCTGTTCGTTTTGCCTCACCTGGCCTAAACTTGGCTCAATGCCAGACTGTCCCTGGCACAGTAAGTTTAGCAGCTCCGTTTTGTACTCTTTCAGCGGGAGTATGTAGTCGATATGCCATTTTTGTTCGAAGAGAATTTTTTTTCGACCGCAAAACTCTCTATTCGCCGCTTACAGCTTGAAAGGGGCAGAAATATGGCCAAGAAGAAAGGTCAAATGTCCAGGAGCACTTGAGCTTAAATTTGATTGCTCGTCAGCTGCTGTATGTTCTACAAACGATACTCGGAAGCCAAGAGGTATATTGCGCCAATCACAATTGCTTGTAGCCTACAACGCCATATTCTATGCATCATGGCCATCACATGGCTGGAAAAGATTTGAATCATCACGCAGTTTCATGACGCGCTCAATGCAAGGCAGGCATCAACAGCTCTACCAACCCTGTGATCGATGTTAAGAGACGATTCCATGGTACGAAAAGTTAGGACGGAGAATAAAACGCACCTTCCCTCGTTAGCCCTCACCACGTCGACAATGACTTCTTTGTCCAGCTGAGGAAACATGCCTCCGAGTGTTTCCACCAAGTTCTTCTCCTCCCTCGCACTGATTTCCCTGGCCTGCTTTGCCTCTGCGCTTGCTTGTCTCGCCGCAAGTTCTTCTGCACTAGGTTGCTGTTTTGACGTGTTCTTCTCGCTCACACCTGAATGAGGTGCAGGGGATCTGGATGGAGTGCCTGCGGGTCCTGACGATCCCGAAGATCCGTCGTCACCAAAAATGCGACCAATGCTTGACAGCGGACGTTGTATGCTGCGTAGCACAGCTAGTGCAGCGTTGTCTTCCGATTCATCATCTGTCTTTGAGACAGCGCCATTCGCGCGCAGGGACGTAGAGCGACGGGGAGTCGACTGTTCGGCATCCATGCTGTTCCTTGGCGTGACTTCTGCTCGTGCAAGCGTGGATTTCTCACTTGGCATCAATCGTGGGGATGGCGGGGGTTTTCCACCCGGTAATGGTGGTGGCGCCAGCTCATCTGGTGGATGTTTCTCGGCTATTGCTGACACAGCTGCCTCGACGTTCTTTTCGAATTCTTCATCCGTGATAGTCAAGCTTGTACGGTCCAAGTTTTCTATGAATTGGATAGCACCCATAAGCGAGGAAATATAGTAGCCCGCCTCACCACCTAGTTTGTCTTGGTTTCTGAAACGGAGGATGTACTGCACATTAGAGACAAGGTTTTCCGGGTTGGCATGAAGAACAACGTAGATGAGGAGGGGTATGAAAGAGTCTGCAGACTGATCTGATGAACTGTTGCGCAGGAAGCCAAAAATGACCTTGCAACAGTTGAGGATACAAATGACCTTATCCCTTGGTGCGCGGTAGCTCTTAATCTTAAGGATTTCCTTCTGGGCGAGATCCATGAACTTCCTACCCTTTTCTCCTATTGGTGGGATATCCAGATGTTCTTCCTTCACCCAGCCGTAAATTCGAACCTTTTGCGCCAGAACCTCGTCTCTCTCGACGTCTTCCTGATGCTGTCCCCTCCTTCCCACTCTTGGCGGCTCTCCAACTCTCCGTTTTCCTCTTCCAGTAGTCGGTTCTGGAGGTGGTATTGCTGGCGAAAATGTCTGCGTGTACAACCGGTTCATGACCAGCTTCTCCATGCCTTCTCGAGCATTGTCAAATTCAGCGTCGGATACGGTGCGCCAAACCTCGCATTGGGCCATCTTTTTAGCAATGAACTCGAGAAAATCGGATATGATTTTAACCTGTTCATGCACCATCCACGGCTTCTTGCCAAATTCAAGAAGAAAGGATCGAAGATACTTGGCGACAGGGTCTGCTGATTTATGGCGAAGCTGGTCGAGAAAACGTTGAAAGTCAAAGGGAAGGTCGGCTTCCGGGTCGGGTTGCGGTGGCGGGGGAAGACTTTTTGATATCTGTGGCGTAAGAGTTGTTTCGGCTTCCGCAGGTGGAGATGCAATGCTTTGCTGCTTGAGAGACGTAGCGGGACTCCCTGGAGCTGGAGGGCCTGCAAGCGAAGATGTTCTTGGAGGTGGTGATTTAAGCGTCTGGCTCGAACTCAGTTGCAGATCCGGCGTACCCGTACGAATAGGTTCGAGGCTCGATTTCCGAGGTGGTGGATGTTGCGTTGCAACTCCAAACGGCTGTCCTAGTTCCAACCGAGGAGACATAATTGCCTGCTCATCAGGAACTTCCTTGCCATCATCAAACTGTTCCATGATACTCGCTATCTCTGACTGAGAATCATCCATGCCGTCGCCACTTTCTGGCTGAGTGTTGGTTGACGGGACATTTGGCTGCTGACCGCTCAACCCCTTCGTCGAATGCTTCTCATCTTCAAAAGCAGTATCCAGACCTATTCCAAGCCCTCTGCCCTTTCCCATGTATTTCTCGTCCTTTGGGGGAGGCGGGGGAGGTTCAGGCGAATTATCTTCAACAACGGCAGCCAAGTCGCCGTTGAGTGGAGGAGGCGATGACGGTGATGGAACAACCATTTGTACAGGGGACTGTTGTTCATGTTGAACAGCCTCGTCGGACAGCTCTTTCCCTAGTCTACTATTCTTTCTATCTGCCGTCTCGTCAATCTCTGAGTCTTCCATAGCCTTCTCGTGATATGCTCGCTCGCCGCCTTGAGACAATGACAGAACCTCTATTGGCTGCTCTTTGGTATTTTGGTCATCCTGGCCACCAGCACTCGGCTTAGCGCTGGTACTTTGGCTCAGATGCCTCTCAGCAAGATCTTGGGTTGCTTGTTGGGACGTATGCGTCGATGCCGCTTCCGCGTATGAGCTGGCTGGCTGTACGGGCTCAGGAGACATCGGCAACGCGGCTCAACTCGTACATGTACATGAGAGAGACTAAAAGAGGCAGAAGAAGCAGTAGAAGAAAGCTACGGCTCTATTTACAGCGCTGGGCTTTTTCCCGATGACAGGCAGCACGTGGGATGTCGGAGCTTGGGCGATGACGATGCCCACACTCCTTGCTGCAGGGTTGGTTGCGTCTGTTCGGTCCGTGTTGCATTGGCTACCCACTTCTTTCCGCACCAAAATTTATACATACTGCACCATCGAGAACAGCAAACTTTCAATCCCGTCTTTGTGTGCTCCTTTCACAGTCCTTCATGCGCGAAGAGCACTGTGTTTTTACTTTAAAGCATCGCAGGCTTGTCTCCGACCATACTGCTTCAAATTTTCCTCCATGCCGTTTACGAAATTGATGCATTTTTCGCAAACACGCAACTGCGACACAAGACCACCATGATAGCAACCTTACTACATTTCGATTCTTGACGAGGTTACGCGCAAGATATTTTGATTCATACATCTGATCTCAAGCACCAAGGACTCTCTTTGATCAGTTCCAGCTTCGTCAAAGAGACCACCATGTGTGGGATCTATTGCGAGATCAGGGCGCAAGAGCCCATTACACCTAGCCATGAAATGGAGCTGCTCCTCAGACAACGTGGCCCCGATCATTATGGCTGCATACACGAGAGCCTCATTGATCCAAATGAAACAGCTCCTGGTCTGATCCGCATGACCTTCGCAGCATCAGTTCTCGGACTTCGTCACGATGAAGATGATAAGCCTGTCCTCCAGCCGCTCGAGTTATCTGGTGATCTCGGTTGGCTTTGCTGGAATGGTGAGGCATGGAAATATGACGGGAAACGAATTGCTGGATCTGACACGCGATTTATTGCCGAAAGGTTGAGTGAAGTCTCAGGCGTTGCGCAAGACTTACACAAGAAAACAATACAGATTCTAAGTAAAATACGAGGGCCTTTTGCATTCGTTTACTTTAGCCGACCGAATAGTCGCCTGTATTTTGGACGAGATTACGTGGGTCGAAGATCACTCCTTTGGAGCAGGGATCAAAATGGCTCGCTTTTCTTGTCCAGTGTAGCAATGAAGACAATATCTGCACATTGGGAAGAGGTAGAAGCGGACGGCATCTACTCTCTGGAAATCACTAAAGCCCTCTTATCAGATTTCCATGCCGGCTATTTGACATCTTTTGCGAGCAGAACTCCCTACGTGTTAGCCGCTGACGAAGAGGAAGGATCTATCACAGTGCCATGGTCGTGCATAAATACAGCTTTACCACCTCTTGTAAACGATGCAGCTCTTTCTACAGCCATCTTATCACGATTACATGAGAATTCATGTGCGGTATCGTCTCTACTTAAAGTTCTTACCGCGTCCATAGAGCTGAGATTACCAGACCGTCTCAATCTCAAACACCCACCAGTTGCAATTTTATTCTCCGGGGGACTTGACTGCACTCTACTGGCACGCCTAGCGCATGAATGTCTGCACCATGACACGATGATCGATCTCCTTAATGTGGCATTCGAGAATCCACGAGTCCACAAGAAAATCGGTACTGGTACCTCTCCTTACGAAGCTTGTCCGGACCGCATCACAGCGCGACAGTCTCTCGCGGAATTGCGAAAAATTTGTCCAAACCGATGCTTCAACCTAGTATGTATCAACGTTCCGTTTGAGGATTCCATGAGGTTCAGAGGTGAAATCAGCGCGCTCATCCACCCTCATGACACAGAAATGGACATTTCGATAGCTATGGCTCTTTTTTTCGCTGCAAGAGGTCCGACCCAGAGTAAATTCTTGCTCAGCGGCTTGGGTGCCGATGAACTCTTCGGAGGATATCAGCGCCACGCCTTAGCTTACAGACGAGGCGGATATTCAGCCTTGCTGCAAGAACTTCAGTTAGACGTGGATCGACTTGGTAAACGTAATCTTGGACGTGATGATAGAGTTATTTCTCGTTGGGGAAAGGAAGCTCGTTATCCATATCTTGACGAAGGTGTCATTGCATGGGCTATGAACGCGCCAATCTGGGAAAAGGTAGGGTTTGGTTTTGCGCAAACCGATAATGAGGAAGGACTACTTGAACATGCAGCTTTAGACGATAAACTCATCCTGAGATGCATAGCCAAAAAACTCGGAATGGCCAACGTAGCGGAGGAGAAGAAAAGGGCAATTCAGTTTGGCAGCAGAAGCGCTAAAATGGAAAGCGGAAGGACAAAGGGTAGCGAGAAGATTTGCTAATGCATCCCTCATGATCAATTATCATTTCTGTACGCGGGGCTGGCAAGTTTGCCTGAGCGACCAAGTCCAGTATGATCTTAATATCGAATTGTACATGAGAACAAGGCAATTCAATGTCATTTACGGGTCTCAAGCGGTTACAAATGCACATTGACTGCGGAAGTTGTCTCATCTAGCTTTCTTTTTCGACTGCTAATCAGAAGTCCATGGTTGTGTGCATGAGGTGAATACGACGTGGTTACATGAAGAGCTCGAGGAATTCTCTCGATTCATCACGCATACTCGTTCACATTGAAAAACTATATGGCAAGCAAGAAATTACGGCCTTGATGACCCTCTACCTCTAGAGACTGTCAGAAGTGGATGACTCGTGGTCTAGGTCTTAGACGTCGTTATTTCTAGGGCACAAGTCCTGTCTGCGTGGGATTCAGATCGCGTCATCCACTGCCTTGGTTTCGATAAACCTACACTGCAATGGTCTCTAATTTTTGTTACTTTGCTTGCAGTATTTTATATGACTAAGTCTTATCAAAAAAACTCACTGAATGTAAAAATAGTGTTTTCTTCCTACGCAGAACCAAGTTCAAAGAGATTTCATTTTCGAATAAGGCTACAAAGAAATTTGTGTTGTCCGGAAGCAACTGTCCATTCGCCGGGAGGATCGGTCCGAGCAGCGCAGCTTGAACCAAAAGTCCGCCAATCTTACAAGACTAAAAATAAGAGTTGTACCGCGCCTATGCAATACTCTCTTTGCACAAAAAAAGGGATCCTCGAGTCTGCTTCCTTATGTCCTCCAGCTCTTCCCTAGGCTCCCACGTTCATTATGACATTCAAACATTCTCGTCGCCGCCAAGATATACAGGCCGCTGTCGGCAACGATGAGTCTGAGCCTCTTCTTGGTAGCGAAGGACATTATGATCACCAAGGTGACTTCGTGACTGAAGATGAGAGACAACATCTTGCTCGCGGTTTGCATCAGCGGCATATCGGCTTGATTGCCCTCGCAGGGGCCATTGTACGTTCGCTTCGTCGGGTTTAGAAATTTCACGCAAGCTAATGAACGAAGGGCACCGGACTCTTTCTGGGACTTGGAGGTGCAATCCAAACTGGCGGACCGCTTGGTGCTTTACTGGGTTATGCAACGGTGGGATTAATTGTCTGCGCGGTTCAGTTCGCCCTCGGTGAAGTCACAGCGCTGTTGCCAGTTACAGGGTCATTTGTCAGGCACGCAGAATTCTTGATTGACCCTGCTTTGGGCTTTGCAATAGGGTCAGTGAATCTCAAGTACGCAGTGAGAAAATCTGCTAAATCGTCTCTAAAGCTATAACATCGTATATGGTAACTGGTTGTCTATACCGGCCGAGATATGCGCTATTTGTGTGCTGTTCCAATACTGGACGGACATCAACCCCTCTGTCTGGATCATCACCACCATTCTATTGACGGCTCTGATTGGCATGTCACTGATACATGTGTATGGCGAAGTTGAGTTTTGGTTTGCCATTCTCAAAATACTCCTGATCATCTTTCTCATTGTGATTGGCGTCGTCATCGATCTTGGAGTGTTACCAGGACAAGAACGCATCGGCTTCAAACATTGGAAAGATCCTGGACCGTTTGTTGAGTACATAGCAAGCGGAAAATGGGGGAAATTTCTTGGATACTGGCGGGTGATGGGCAATGCGGTATTCTCATTCGCTGGCGTCGAGTCGATCGCAATGGCAGCAGCAGAAACTCGAAACCCAAGACAAGCGATTCCTGGAGCATGTAAACGCGTTTTCCTTCGCGTTTCCTTGTTTTACATATTCGCCGTTTTGATCGTTGGTATGCTCGTTGCGAGTGATGATCCGCGTCTCAATGACGCATCTGGCACGGCTACGCAGAGCCCCTTTGTGATAGCTGCAAGTGGAGCTGGTTTCAAGGCCATACCGTCTATCGTCAACGCCGTTTTAATCACATCCGCATGGTCATCGTCTAATCAAGCACTTCTCTCAGGTACGAGGGTTTTATACGGCCTAGCCTTAAAGAGACAGGCTCCAAGTATTTTTCTCCAAACCACGAGCTGGGGAATTCCCTATGTATGTGTGATGCTACAAACTGCTTTCATGTTTCTAGCTTTCATGAGTCTCAGTAACGGCGCTCTAACGGTATTCTACTGGTTCTTGGATCTCGCCGCTTGTGGCGTGCTCATCAGTTGGATCACCATATTGCTAAATCACCAAAGACTTATTCTTGCGATGAAAAACCAAGATATCCCGCTGGCTCAATTACCTTGGCATAACTCATGGAGTGGTGAGTTGATGCAACCTAGTAGGTATAGTTTGGGTCTAAATATTCGCAGTATATTCAACGCCAATAGCACTCGCTTTCTGTGTGGTAATACTGCTGACAAACGGATATCCCGTATTCACCAAAGGAAATTGGTCAACAAGCTTCTTTGTGTCAGCCTATCTGTCCGTTTGCTCCGTACCCCACAAATCTGTACTTATTTTACTGACAATTTCCTCTGAAAGTGACATACCATTAGTAATCACAGCTTATTTCTTATGGAAGATTGCCAAAGGGACGAAAATGGTTCCCTTAAAGGAAATCGCTTTACGGGAGGCACTGGAAGAAGTTCAGCTGCATCCGGAAGAAGCTGAACCACAAATCACTGGCTGGAGGCGCCTGATGACATTTTTATGGGATTAAATACTACTTAGAAACACCAATTAAAGCTAGACCATATAGATCTGCGCTGAAATCATCTCACGTCCAACATCAAAGAGTGTTATCCGACCATAAAGTCCGACGGAGTCCATAAATTAGTAAATTATTTAGTGAAGGATGTTGTGACGCACGGACTCTAGATCTTGAAAGTGATTCGATCCTCTCTACCCACGTCGAGAACAACATTCCACACACATCACCATTTTGATCATATTGACGGGTATTACCATGTCAGAATCGAAGACAAAATCGATATCTCAAGGCTTGAAAACGCCATGGCAGTCCATTGCTGTTGCGTCGGGAACCTGCGCCGCGCTCAACGCAATTTTCGCAAAACTGTAATTGCAGCCTTCGATATGGCGGACAGTCTAACGTTGTCAACAGAACGACCAATGATCTTACGACATCATTGTCTATTCGAGTTGCAGATTCTCTATATTTGCCGTTGCAATATCGCCAATATCTTGATCTCGTTCTCCGCGTTGCCGTTTTTGGCATTTCATTCTTGTTCACTGGAACAATGTGGGCACTATACACAAAAGCTTTGACTGCAAGCCCGTCAGCAATTAGGGTCAATATTGTTAACACATCAAGCAATTTCATTGTCACGGCTTTACTTGGTGCAATTATCTTTGGCGAAAATTTGCCACTCCTATGGTGGGTTGGAGCTAGTTTTCTTATTGCGGGAAGTGTCATCATCAGCCAGAGAGACGACGTTTCTACAGAGGTATCTGATGCAGATAAGATCAAATGAGCTCAAAAAAACATTTGCAACGTTTTAGGGGTCTTCGCGTTATAGAAATAACTAGTCACGAAGCGTATTCTTGCTTAATGGTCTCAATAAGATTACATACCAATCATCGAATTAACTATCTGGTGTTTAACGCTGAAGAAAGAGTCTGTCAACACCTTTTGTGCATTGCCATTCGACGTAACCCGGGAAGCTTGGTAAATCTACGAGATACGCGGAGGAGTTCTTAAGGCTCCCGAACATTTCAAAGCACTGCTAAAGAATGGTGATTGTACATTTTTTTTCTTTCGGTCAGGCTCATTGACCAAGGCTTTTCCTTCGCCATCTCACCAATACTCGGGGATTTGCAGTTGCATCCAAATTTTCGTTTGAATTCCTTGACTGTGAGACCCTGCAATTCGTGATTGGCCTGGCTGCTCGCTCGTTCCTTCGCATATCGCCCACTCTCTCCCACTGCAGTTGCTACAATCTCCCGGTGCACAATCAGACCAGCCATAACCTTAGATTTTCCATTTGCAATTGAGGATTCAACGTGCTTGCAAAGAATTTGGTAAGCTTGGCATCCATATACTTGTGAGAGGTTATGATGCAGTAACGTAACAGGGTGGTCGTGGGCGAAGCTATCGTAGATCGCTACATTCACAAAGAATGGCTTGATGTGAATATCAAAAAAAGACTGAACCTCACTGAAATTGAAGCCTGAGTCAATAAAAAGTGCTCCAATGTATGCTTCGACAACATCTGGCAAACACTGTAACAAATTAGCGCTATACGAGTTTGAAAGTTATCAAGATTTAGAATATACCTTTGGAGGATCTTTAACATGCAACCAATAGTCAAGTCCTCCCTTCTCACTAGGGCTATTTTCGGCTAGCTCCACTTCTTCGACATACGCTTTTATATGCATTCCTAACGAGGGACTGCTGTGGCGTACATACCGATGGAAGCCAAGTTTAACGCAAAGCGCGCCCAAGAACTTATTTGATACCATAGCCATCTTGTGCTCGGTAAGCCATTGAGGATTCTTGTTCGGATAATTGTAGAAGAGATACATGATGCACACTAAGTCTAGCAGTGCATCGCCCAAAAACTCCAGGCGCTGGTAACATGGCACTCTTTCCCAAATGTGCGGCATGGACGGATGAGAAAAGGCTGAACGTAGTAGTCGCGGCCAACGGAAGTTATACCCCATCTGCCTCGCTATTCTCTCTTGTAAATCGCGCTGAGGTGCTGTGGCTTCAGCAATTTGCCATCCTGGAGGCTCGTAAAGCTCCTTGTACTCGGCCCATGTTTGTGCTGTGTGGTTCGGATTGCGAACCAGTTTGCTTACTGCTCTAACAGCATCATTCCAAGTATGTGGTAACCATTGGTTGGGATTGTTGTGCTGAACAAATGCCGCTCCTATCAATGCTTCGCAAATATCGGCAATTGTCTTATTACTTAGGGAATGTTTGAAGTTATCCGTGTTTTTTGTGCAACCCGCACCTTTACCCGCAACAAGCTCAATGGCTTCGGGATACCATAAACGCCTTCAATCTCTTAGACAAGAACGATCATAATCGATAAAAAGCTTACCTAGAGAAAGCCATTGATCGAACATATGCGGTGAGCTGAAACTCCAGCGCAGAATTCATCAAATTCTGATTACAGATCATATGCATCCGCGAGACATGGAGATCGAACTCATCATGGTGTGGCCTTGAAGCGTATAAAGAAATCGATGTTGCTGTTTTCAGGAAACAGTCTCCCATGAATTCAAGACGTTCATAATTGTTACCCATTCCTGGACGGAAGTTTGACTTGTCCTCAGTATCAAGGTCTTCACTATTCTCCGAATCCTTTGTCATTGCTTCAAGCGCAAGAGCTGGCCCAACGTCGATGCCGATGAGATTGGCCGCCTCTAAAGCTATCAGGTAATCTTCAATGCGATGGATTATGGCCGGAAAAACAAGAAACGTGGTGACGACATCAGAAGAAAGCTAGCAGTAATCAGCAAGCGAACGCTTATAGCCAGCCCAAACTTACAGCGGAAATAATCAAAGGTTCGGGGCATAAGTATGTTTTCTTATTTCGTTTTGTCGCATCATCTTCCTCACGCTTAGTAGGAGGGGCAAGAAAATTTTGACGGTACGTCAATTTTGTGCACTCCATGACTGGTTGTGTCTTGTCCCATTTAGGCCACGCTTCATCAAACTTCTTGCCATATAGGCTCACGCTATATTGTAGAATATTCTGCCTTATGCAGGAACCATGTCCTTTGAATTCGGCCGTCTGATCTGGTATTTCGTCAAGTGGCTTTAGGCGCGGTTCAACTCTATGGCTGAAGTACCGACGGTTGCCTGCCCAACGGTCAACGATAAATTTGTTCTCAATAAGCTCAACTGGCATGCCAGGTGTCCATTGTTGAAAGCGGCCAAGAATTGCAGATTCCATTTCCTCCCAATCTATGCAGTCGCGACTATTACTGACTGTTGTCCATTTCTTCAGTATTGGGACGATCCAGTAAGACATTTTGGAAGGAGAGTTTTCGAAGACTTTTGCGTTGACGTGATTCCATAAAAGTAGAGAATATTTTGTAAAAGTTGTGATTTCTTCATCATTGACCCTAAACCCAGGCTTGGATATTGTCTTCACGTGTGATATCTGATATGTGTTCAAAAATAGCGGGAATGACGGAAAGTCATCCAGTGGGTTTCGCGTGAGCAGTCCTAGCGGTCGATGCGGTCGTTCAAGTCCCTCCAGCATATCGATTATCAGAAGGTGTACGACTTCTGGAATAGATCCTCGGCCGGCTGCCCACAGAGATGGCTTCAGTTGCATTTTATATTTACCGGGATTATTCTTATTCACCGCGAGACGTGAATTCGCATCTCCAGGCCTAATCTTTCTTGATTTCGGTAGGAGATTACTATCCAGAAAATTGCCCTTTAAGAGTTTGATACACATTTCGAAAGCTGCTGAACGTTTTGCTAGCGCTTTCCTCGGGTAACGAAGGCCAAATGCTGAATGAATGGGGGAGTGTTTCGGCATAACGACTTCGCAAAAGTATCCCCCACTCTCAGCAGAAACAACATAACTTGGCTCAGTAATAGCATCTATATCTTCTGTTTGCTGCTATTATGTTAGCTTTCAGTAGAAATGAAGTCAGAGAGCATACTAATGTTGATGCAAAGAGCGACAGAACCTCAAGTGCAGACCAGTAAGTTAACTTTGCCTGCGACTTGGGATGGATGAAATATCTCCCGAGCCTTTCAATGCCCTTTAATCCGTCATCATTGCCTGTAAGTCGTCGCTCAGGATCTAAAGCTTCTATCCATTGACGAAGTTTGAGTTCTTGATGACGAACAAGAGTCCTCATGCTTTGATGCAGCTGGTTGCCATGCTCGATCATATCCACGAACTTCGAATTCTTGTGTCGAGCTCGACCTTTCGACTGGACGTACTGAATGACAGACTTATATAGGTCAAACCGAATCACCAAGTTACAATCTGGAATATCAAGTCCCTCCTCAGCGACGGATGTCGCGAACAGGCAGTTAACTTCTCCATTTCGAAATTTGGCCATAATTTGCACTTGTTTCTGCAAAGATATATGTTCATCGCCACCTTTCGAAACTTGACCAGTAAGCAGACCCGGTCTTAGGTAAGTGGCTCCGATCTTCGAGAAAATTTCTAGAAGCATTCGAGCAGTTGCCCTCTGTTCAACAAATACGAGACACCGAACTTTAGAATACCCCTCGTAGTGATCAATCAGGAATCTGTGCAGCTCTAGCACCTTAGAACTTAGGTCTGGAGATCTAACCTCTGGAAGTCCGAAGTGGTGGCCTCGGACAACATCAAATGCACGCCGTAGAGCTTTAAGCTGAGTATCTGTTATTTCGATACCATGATCCGTATATTTCTCCCAAGTCATGTAAAGATGTGCTTCTGCTACATTCTTTTCACTTTCTCTCAAAGTAATTTCCCAGAACTTATCAGCGGCCCAATGACCGAGCTCAGAGCTGAAATTCTGTGAAATTCTGAGAAGCCGTTTGTACGCAGGAATGTGACACAGATGCTGTTCAATTTGTAGGTGCAATGGCGATTTGAAGGGGTCCTGAAGAGTCTGGAACCATAATACAATCTCTTCCGCTTTGTTTCGAAACTGGGGAGAGAGACGAAAGGTCGCAATTTTGGAGTCCAACAGCCTTTCGAGTTCAAGAGCAGCAAGTGTAGGGTTGGATTTGGCATCAATCGGCGAGGCAGTCATGCCAAACACGCGAGGTCTGCGTTCAAGGGAACGGTTGTGTGGCGATTTATAGAATTCTTCAACAATCTTGGCATACGGATGGTCCTTCTTTGCGTGGTGCACTTCATCAAATACCAGGAGATTAATTTGTTCCATCTTTATGAGGGCGTGACCTAGGCATTGATGTAGAATTGTGGGTGTGCATACGATTATCATGTTTTCTGCTAAACATTTCTCCCAAGCGGCACGCTCCAGTAGATTCTTGGCATTCATGTCTCCACATCTTGACGCAATGTTTTGGTCGATATTAGTCATAAGCACAGCAGTCTGCTGATAAACAAGAGTATTTGTTGGAGCCATGAAGATAGTTGTGCGATGGGCGTAACCTTTGGCACGATCCTCGAGCTCTTGGTCCAGCATGTGGCGTATCAGTAAAATAGCAATGAACGTCTTGCCCGAGCCAGTTTCTAGGACGGCAATTGTATTCTCCTTCTTCGCACGCTCGTAAAGTTCTAGTTGATACTCGCGCGGATCATTGAGTGCAAACTTGCATGGCTGTACCGTTGAATCACCGACGCTTGAACCCCCATCGCCGATTGTTAGCTTCTGTTTTCTTCGCTCTGATTGTTCGTAATCAATATCAGCAGCTCTTTCGAGAACTTTATCTTTGAATAGTTCCTGCTGAAGCAACCGAAACTGCCTCGTGGAATCGATTGCATTTGATGTTTGATCAGCCTCACCTACCGACTCGTCATCGGTATCGTCAATTTTCTGTACGTCACCAGACTTAAATAACATGTCGCACGCTGAAAATTTGCCTTCAGAGCTCTGGACTGCATCAGCAGAGACGAGGTCTGGGACGTAGTTGCCCATGACGGAGGTAATAATCTGGAAAGCCGCCATTGAAGCGTCGTAGAACTTCAGAAATCAGCAATAATTTACAATCTGATCTTGACTTCAATGATGAAATGGGAGACTTTCGCCTTATATGTTGAATAGATGAGCAGAACCATGCGTACAAGAATCAGTTGTTGAGGACGTGTTTGTGCTAAGGCAAAATAGGCGAACCAAGGCGAGGCTTTGTGAGTTGTTTTGCTGTAAGTCAATCAAACAATATGAAATTTGTACGACGCGAGCAGCCTAGTAGTGAGGCAGCAAACGAGTATTGAAGGTGATGACTTTCGTAAGAGTTACAGGAATGCGGAGCTCGTGATGTATCCGCGTCCAGAAGCGACGTCCATGTCACTAGAGAGGTGTGTTATAAAACACAATTGCGACAGGCGTCCGATTACAGTCGTCAGTGAGGTCAGTTGTGACGACAGAAACACAATGATTGAACCCATACCATTCGCTCATGGCTCTCTCATATCTCCTCCAGTAACCCGACACCGTTCGAAGATATCGAAGCAAAGATCGTACTAACACTGACAGTGCGCCGATATCGGAACTTCTTCGCGACCTTCAAAGCTTTAACGGGAATTACCAATGTTATCATCAAAGCTTGGAACTTCCCAAGTCGAGTTTGTTTCTACGACGCGCTTTCACGCCGATTAGAAACGACCCATATAAGGCTTTCAACTCCTCCTGTGACGTCTCTTCAACAGAAACCATCTGACAGCATGGTTGCAGAACCTACGACTTTGCGAGGTCTGTTCCGAGATGCGGAAGACAGAAGGAGAGGTCTGGATGAGTTCAGCTCGACAGTAAGCGATGCATATCAGGAAAATCTGGCAGCGGCGATTACATCATACGAAGAATGTTTGAAAGTCGCGAACGAAATAGCTTTATTCAGCCCAAATGAAACGCTCGAGGACATTAACTCCTCAGATCTCGAGTATTTGCTTATCAACTTTCGACTTGCGCAGCTGATAGAAAAACTCACTCGTGGAGAGCGAAAACAAAACCTTTTGGCAGCGAGAAGCAGATACGAGAGGTTTTTGAAACTCCTAGACTCATATGACATTCTTTCAAAGGCGGACACGAAACTTATGGAGCAATACTTCGAAGATCCAGACAAGTTCTCCACTGCCTCAACAACCGACCCTATTGCGCGAAGAAATGCAAAGATCGCGCGTTTCAAAGAGCAGAAGGAACTTAAAAACAAATTAGATGTAAGCAGCTCGATATATCTACACATTCAGAACCAGCTTATCTAACCCCGCCACAGTATCTGCGTAAAAACCCTACCGCACTCGAGAGTGACGAAGATGCCCTCCGCGATCTCCATCTGACAAATATCTCTCTCTGCGTACATGAGACGTTCCAGGCATTAGAAAGTATGGCATTGGAACTACAAATGTTGGCCATGGCACCTCCAGCGCCACCCAGCGATCCTTCACTACACAGCTCTGACGAAAGGCAACGAAATAGCAGTGAAATATACAAAGATGGCTATTCAGAGAGACTAGACGATCCCTCTCTCCTTAAAAGGGGCTGGAGTGGTCCCCTCCTCAGCAAGGACGGAAAACCATTACGCCCATTCACCTTGACCGACAAGAGAACAGAGCTAAGGAAAGGTGTATTTCGGCCGGATCACAGTCTTCCGACTATGAGCATCGACGAGTACTTGGAGGAGGAGAGAAAGAGGGGGGGTATTATTGAAGGCGGAGGTGAAAAGTCAGGGATTAGACCAGAACCAGAAGATGATGATATGGACAAGGTTGACGCAGAAATCATGAAGCAAAGAGCTTGGGATGATTGGAAGGATGAGAATCCAAGAGGTGCAGGAAATACCATGAACAGAGGATGATGACTTAATGTTGGCTTGGAGAGTGTCTATGGATTTTGCACATCCTTAGCCGCGCATACAAGCAGTCTTTTTTAAATCAAGGCTACGACCTAAACTCAAGTTGGGCGACAGTAGGAAGCCATTGTTTTAGGAGCCTATTCAGCCTGAATCAGGCAATATAGTTCCTTCAAAAGCATATTCACTGCGTTTTGGATGCTCTGAAGGAGATCCAGAGGGCAGAGAAGTTCCCTCAAATGCGTACGGGCTGCGTTCAGCGTGCCTTCCGGGAGAAATTGAGCTGGGCAAGGACGTTCCACTGACGGCGTACTCGCTGCGTTCAAGATGTCTCTTTTGAGTGCCAGTCTCAATCGCTCGGATGTTAATATGAGCAGCTTGCACGGCCTTGTATAGAGCGTCATAAGCAACCTCGTAGTTTGAGGCCAAAATTTGCCCAACGTCTCTGGTAGGCTTCTTCGCGCCGACGGGGAGGGTTTCCATAATGTTGTCTAACGCAATTTGGACATCAGGACGTCCTAGTAATGGATGGTCCTCCAGGTCTTTGACCATTCCATCCTCATACTGAACATCTTCTCCTACTTTCTCAAACTTAGTTGCGCTCTCCCTGTCTAGATTGAGCGAACACATCGCAGCGATGAGATCTTGCATCATGCGAACCACTCTCTCGTCTCCAGTAGAGTTTTTGCAGGCCTTTGCCCAACGAATATCTTGCAGTTGAAGTGCAAAATATTCGCCGTGAGTCTTGGCTGCAGAACTCTGTGGTTAGCAATTTCACGCATTTGCCGCACAATGCTAGAGGTCACCGTACCAAGCTTTGTGGCTCTGCCCTGCTTGAAATGATAAGCTTGTAAATACTCCAGTACCACGACAAAGTATAATACCTGGAAGACCATTGTCAATATTTTTATCTGGAAATACGGCGGGGAGACGCGGAAATTGAAGCTCTGAAATTTAGGATGGCCAACAGCGCTCCCTCAACCAAGGAATTCGCAATTTATCAGAATTCCAGACGGAACAGTAACTTCAGGTCAGACGATCCTCTTGTTTTTCAGCTTTTCAAAAATGCAAGGACTAGTATATCTTGATGTTGAGAGGTGCATGGCTGCGATTAGAGTGGACTGGGCGCAGTCATGGATTGATGCACACGGCTGAGCTACAGCTGATCAGCCGCATCGTCTATACCACGCTTACAAAAGCTGAGGAGTGGTAAGCTCTTCCCTGCTTAGCCCCCATACGCAAGTCTAGATCAAGCTTTAATTTAAGCGACGTTCAGCTTCGAACGCCACAAATACGAAGGCAACAAAATTGCCTTAAAGTGAGATGTGGCAGCGATGAACAATATCCGTCACATCGTCTACACTGTCTTGTTGAAACCCATACATTCAAACTCCGTATATGGCGGATCAACTTAATCAGGATTTGGAGAAAGGGGAAGATGTGACTCCAGTTCCGAAGCAGCTGCGCAGGAGACAAAAGCTTAAATTCACTTACGATCCGCCTGAGGAGCTAAAAACCGGGAAGTCGGCACAGTCAAAGGTGAATCCCTACAAAACAGCATTACCAGATACGTCTACGATTTGGCAGCAAGTGCATGACAAGAACGAAACGGGGCAGTGGAACTTCGAACGATTTGAATCTATGCAACTTTTGAATCTCTGCCTACTTCAACACGAAATCCGAGAAACGTCCGAGGAGATATACGACGTCGTGAGGGAGAGGGCCACGATTGAAGGGTATTGGGATATTGAAGAATTTCCGGTTGATCGCGTGAAGGAGCCAGCGGCGCGAATTCGCGCGCTGCTGAAGGAGTACAGCATGTCTAGAGATTAAAATTCGCAGGGCGCAGCTGATACAAGGACCAGATGAGACTCTGATTGCGGTAAATTCTGTCATGGCTTTTCCCAAGGCGCCGTTTGGGACAATCAAGGAATACGACGGGACGAAATATAAAGCCATTCCTCGAATCATGGTACGGCGTCTCACAACATGTTTCACTTGTGAGACGTGTTTTCATGAGTTAAACTGATGCTCTATTCCAGGTCGACATTCGCCATGATCTAGAGCCTGACGGACTGCGCAAGCTACTAACACGGTTCTTCCCGAGCTGGGTGAAAAGTACTTTTGCTTGCTTTGGGTTTGGGCCGGGTAAGTTTATGAAAGCGCGGAATGCCATAAAGCAGCCGCTGCCAGACTACACCAAAGCGCGAGCAAAAGAACACGAAGATGAGGCCTTCCGAGTTGTTGTGGACAATACGGCTCGCTTAATTGTATCCATCTTTGCTGGAGGTAAGTATTCGTTGCAGTAACCATGGCATACCAAAAAGGGGCTAACAATAAAACCTAGCGTCTTTGCTCGTCCCGATGATACTCATGATATTCAGCAAGTCATCCAATGCTAATCTAATCATATGCTCGGTCTTCGTATTGGCCTTTGGGGCCATTATCTCCTTTGGAACCAAATCTTCCAATCAAGAGATCGTTGGTGCCACTGCTGGTAAGCTGATTTACAATTGCTTCTCTCAGGAAATCGACTCATGTTATTCTTAGCATACGCTGCAGTTCTTGTCGTCTTCATCGGCGCTTCAAGTTGATTCTAGGAGCTTTTTAAAGCAGACTAAAGTTCAGCAGACAAGACCGATAGTTGCCTTAACTAGCAAAGACTACGGTAATGTGATTCAAACGATGCCGTATTTTCCAAGATCAATACACAAAGGTCAAATTACAGCGGCGTCGCCTCCAAGCAACAATCATCGCTCAACGTTCCCGACCCGAATCCAGCCGTCTAGTTGTTGCGCCAAGTCTCCGTAAAAGTTCACCTGGCAGTGCTGCCAATTAAGGCATGGTTGGAGTACCCGATGTTCAGAAGACGTCTTAAGTGAAACCAAAGATGTCATCAATGTAAAACACTTGATCGTCCTAGAACATCAAAACGTGTTGGGAAATCAAATTCCATGGAAGCGCGATCAGTATTCTCTCCCCTCAATCATCAACACGGAACTGGGAGGTTGAAGCAACGCACGTTGCGGCATCATTGAGACCCCATGGTCAAATCTTTATTCCTTGGTCGCCCTATTCGACAGCTGAATAGCAATCAGTGAAAAACTTTTTGCAGAAACCTACCCAAAACGTTGAAGATACTGAAATGGTGTCAAAGCCCTTGCAGCGACTACCAAAATACGTCGAAGCACATAAGATCGTTTTACAGACGGGGATTAATCTCTCAACAAATTCATTGTATCTTAGCTAGTTTAATCTGGCACTTTCGTTGTTTGCGTACATACAACGTCCTCGTGAAAGCTCTTTATGCCATATCTAGACCGTTGAGTTAACATCAATACCGACGTGAACTTCGAGATTATAACTTTAAGACTTCAAAATGTGCCTCGTTGATATACCAAATGGCGCCCATCGATTTTTACCGAATGGTCGCTCCCTTCAAACTCTTCACAACACAGAAACCATCTTTTGTCCTCAGCTTGCTAATACCGGTCTTTCCTTGCGCCTTTAGCGGCTCAACATCCTCAACGTTAAAAGCAGCGATCAGGTCATCTGTGGTAGTGAAACCCGGTTGGATTGTCTCCCAGATCTTCTTCTTTGGGTTGAGTACTGCCTCTGGCTCGCCTTCCCAGCCCTCAAAATATACACGCTCACCAGCCTTGGATTCAGCGGGGGGGCTGACAAGCTCGACAGGACCGGCGTGACTGTCGTCATCGCGGGGCGAGGCAGCAAGGACCATGGCGCATGATTTCACGCCGCGCATTGTGACGGGCTTGAGATTGCATACGGCAACGATCTTGCGGTTCTGCATCTCTTCTAGAGGGATAAGGCCGTTGAGGCCAGAGCAGACGGTGCGCACAACCTGTCCCTCATACTCAGACGTGTTTTCCGTACCCGGCGCGTCACCAACCGCCATTGTGGAGACATACAGTTTCTCAGCGTCCGGATGTTGCACACACTTGAGAATATGGCCCACGCGAAGGTCAATGAGGGCGGGAGACAGCGGCTTCTCCACAGGCGCAGCCTTTTGCGGTTTTGGCGTCTTTTCCTTCTTCTCCTTCTTTTGCTTCTTGTCGACATGCTCCTTTGAAATCGGCGATTCAGTGCCTGCCGCTCCAATGGCAGTATCGGTCTTGTCCTTATTGCTCGTCCTGTCGGCCGCGTCGTTAGCCTTGTCTGTGGGCGTCGCTGCACCCGCAGCAGCAGCAGCAGCTTCCTTCTCCTTCTTCATTCGTGCCTTCTCTGCCTTTACGTCTATCGGCTTGAGAACAAACGTGATTTTATCCACGTCAATGTTGACTTTTTCGGCATTCTCGAGCTTCAACCCAAACACAGGAGAATTCTGGACAAAGTCGACGTATCTTACGATATGATGATAGCCCTGCTCGCCCGTTCTTTCCTCAGAACTCCATTTGGATACAATGGGTGCAAGGCGTTGGTACAGGGCAATGTCTGCAACTGACGGCTTGCTGCCGAGCAACGTGGTGCGCGTCGAAAGGTGGCGGTTGAGGTTCGCGAGACGCTCGTCCGTCTTCGCAGCGTCCGCAGTTTTGTCTGCGATATGCGATGCCGCAATAACCCATTGATCTATCTCTGCCTTCTCGGCGTCGGTATACTTGCTGTCGGGGAATATGGCGCTGGAGATTTTGCTCGCGTCTGTCGAGGCATCGATAGCCAGATCCTCAAACGATTTGGATAAGAATGACAGCGTCATCATGTCCAGAGTCGCTGTCGCCATGTTCCGCTGAAGGAGTGGTTGCTGCATAGGATGCACGCCGACTCTGAAAATAGGAGCTGTCTTCAAGCTTTGTGCGCGTCTCAAACTTGGGGAGAGATAGAATGGACGCCGATATGGTACGATTAAGGAGAGAAGCTCAGAAGATGTAGGGCATGCAAAAAAGCGAAGTCTATCAATACGTGTAAGGAAAAATTGCGGGAGTTGTAGGCGAAGGGCTTGTGTATGCATGAATTTTTTTTTTTCGGAGAGTTGAGTCACTGGTTGCGCGCTGCTGCTCGAATCACAAATCCGCAAAATGGTTCACGGAGACGAGGGTGGGGCCCCGCCGCTCTGACTATTGGCTGGCCGTTGTAAGGCGGCCTCGACAAGGCTGATATGGATTGATAGCATTAATGTGACGTCGACGTCTTTTCTGTTGCATTGACTAGTCTATCGAGATTCTACAGGCGAAATCGTGGCTTGTTAAAGCCTTTTCTCTGGAAAAGCAAACCCCTCCCCTTTCGACCGTGTACGATAGTCTTGCCTCTGTTTCTCTATTTAAATCAAATAGGTGCCACAAACAACGCTAGGTCGTCAATTTTGCGACAAACTCATTTCTGCTTCTTTACAGCATCAAGCAATTCCTTTGGAGGCTGCTGGCGATAACCTTGGGGGTTGTTGCTAGTCCACCTCCACAGATCGTCACAAGCATCCTCGAGAGTGTGTTGGGCCTTCCAGCCAAGTTCAGTATTGGCCAGTGTGGGGTTGGCAGTCAGGTCGAGAACATCGCCATCTCTGCGGCCAACCACCTCGTATGGTAGATCCTTGCCGCAAGCTGCGCCAAACGCCTTGATCATCTCAAAGACCGTGGAACCACGGCCGGTGCCAAGATTCCAAGCTTTGACGCCAGGATTGCGTTCACGAAGGTAGTTCAGAGCGACCAAGTGGCCATTTGCAAGGTCAAGAATATGGATGTAGTCCCTTATCGCCGTTCCATCTTTCGAAGCATAGTCTGATTAGTTCCAAGTCAGTGCTGTCCATAATGTGTCCATGACGACAAGCATAGTGCCTTGCTTGTATACTCTTACCGTCACCAAATACCAGCAGCTTCTCTCGCTTACCAGTAGCCACCTGGGCTAGGAGCGGAAGCAGGTTGTAGGGCACACCCTGTGGATCTTCGCCCATGATGCCGCTCGGGTGAGCGCCTGCAGGGTTAAAGTATCTCAGAAGAGCGGCATTGTACTTGTCTCCGTTCGCACCACTCTCAGCCGCCTTGTTGCGCATGGCATTGATCCAGGCCCCAATCATCTTTTCGACCGTGACCTTGGTATCGCCATATGTGTTTGTAGGTCCCAACGGACAAGTCTCCGGGATGGGAATCATGTTAGGAAAGCGAGTTGCATCACCATAGACAGTTGCAGAGGAGGAGAAGACAATGTTGGTAACACTGTGCTTCTCCATAGAGCGGAGCAGACATAAACTGCCGTATACGTTGACACGGTAATACTCTAGCGGAATCTTGCCAGACTCTCCGACGGCCTGGTTCGAATATTAGGTCTGAACTGATATATTCTGTTTACCTTGCCTTCAAACTATGCTCACCTTGAGGGCAGCGAAGTGGATGACGTTGTCAATGTCAGGGTTCTCATCAAAGACTTTGTCAATGGCGGCCTCGTCAGTGAGATCCGCATTGTAGAATGCAGGCCGAGTGCCGGTCAATATCTCGATTCGGTTGACAACCTCCTCGCCGAAGGAGTTGTAGCCATTGTCGACGATGACAACCTTGTAGCCAGCCTCGATGAGAGCAAGGGTAGTGAAAGAACCAATATAGCCGGTACCACTGCATGTGCTGTCAGCCAAGGCATAGGGTCGAATTCAAGGAGACGTGTTTCATGGTAGCTAAGGCTAGCTCGACCCATGGGAAGCAGAGGCGGCTAACTGCTCAATGGAATCTATTTTGTCTGAAAAAGAAAATCTGATAATAAATTTACGGTGAAGCTGCAAGACATAGATACTCCGAAGCAGGGAAAAGAGCACGCACCCAGTAACTAGGACCGAGCCAACTGCCATTTTCAGATGTGCCACTCCGATACTTTGAGAAGTGTGGTGTTTGGGCTCAGTCAAAGAAGAAGCAGGGTGAGAATCGGGGTGTGAATAAAATGCGACCTTGCCTGCCAGGAGAGTGATCAAAAGATGGGCGAGTCAATAGGATGTTCAATGCTTGCTGTCCCATCTGATCTGGTCGGTTCACAGCACAGAAAAATTGGCTGAGCGAAAACGAAACGTGGGACGGGTGGACGGCCGCTCACCGCCTTCTTGCGCAGTATTCAAGCGTCCCGCTACTGCAGGCCAGCCAGCATGGGCTATGTACTTTCAGGCAAGCAGCAGCGCTTCAGGAGAGTTGACGATTTAGAGCACAGTCTTGACCAGTTCCCGTCTTTTCGACGTGAAGTAAACCCGCATCCGTGAGGAGTCGTGCATGCTACTTCGTGGAAGAGCCGCCTTTCGCAGTGCGAAGGAGCGTAAGCGAGGCCGCTCAATCGGTACAGACCAGAATTCGTCGCCCATTTTCGGACGTGGAAGAGAGCGACAGGTCGACGAGCGGTTCACGGAACGCTAATGGGCAAATTGGATACACTCCAGCAGCGAAATTGTCGCAGCGGTGCTGCCACAGCACCCACGCCGCCTGGCATCGCCCAACTTCTTCTCAACTCGGAACGACACGAGTGCTCCGTGCTGTGGGACGAGCTGACTAGTCCAGACAT
The DNA here is from genome assembly GCF_000836295.1 of Verruconis gallopava. Taxonomy (NCBI): domain Eukaryota; kingdom Fungi; phylum Ascomycota; class Dothideomycetes; order Venturiales; family Sympoventuriaceae; genus Verruconis; species Verruconis gallopava. The sequence continues at coordinate 14,074 of NW_015622189.1, read as the reverse complement.
GGTCTAGCTCAACCTAAGCGAGTGTCTTGCGCACTCGCTCCTCTAAGCGCCCTCAAGCGCCCTCAAGCGCCCTCAAGCGCCCTCAAGCGCCCTCAAGCGCCCCGTCCTGAGCAAAGCACGCCCAACCATGTGGCTGGCGACTCGGCCATCTTCGCCGTCGACCTGCCCAGAGTCGTATCGAAGAGCTCCTTGCATGGCCGCCGTCTTCCTTACGTCTGTCTCTCCTTGCCCATTGTCGCGGTCATGAAATCGCAGTCGCTGCGCGACAATGAGAGTTGGTCACGCTCAACCCTAGCTGGAGTAAAGACAAACATACAACGCGCGCGTTCGCGCCCCCATCTAATCCCGCCCAGAGGACTATATCTGTAACCACAGGATCACAATAGCTGCTGACGGAGCCGCATTTTTGATTTATCAGGTCTTCTTTTGGAGCCTGGTTCCCCGCATTCTGCGTAGTGTTTGCCAGGTGAGTTTCACTGCGCTCACTTCTCCAAACCTCACTTTACTTCCCCCTTCTGCCATCATCTTCCAAACGCCCAAAAGGGCGCCCAATACAATGATACAGCCAACCAGCACCTTGTTTGAACAATAGGACCAGTCTTTACGTGGGCTCTACAAAGCAAGAATGAACTCTTGCGGCTATTGTGAACTTTTTGCTGTGCAATATACTTAGTTAATTCCCGCGCAACCCCATCATTTGTACCAAATTTCATTCCTCCGACATATCTACTGGTAGCTTGCGGCTCATCGTCTCTCAGATCACACCGCAGGACGGTTTCCAGCTGCATCTAGACATTCCGTGACGTACTTCTAGATCCGAAAGCCCCGCCGTCAGGTCAAAGTCATCATGGTAACCACCCGCGCTTCATCTCGCGAGTCAACCCCCGGCGCTGGTCCAACGTACTCTGAGCGTCTTCGCACCTCAGCGCGCCGTTCGACCATCACGCCTGGCGACATGAGCACCCCAAGTGGGAGGTCTCGAGCAAGGAGGACCGGGCCCACCGCAGCTGCCCGCACCGGCAACACCAGTCATGCGTACGGAGTCAGCAGCCAAGCGCTTTCTTCACGGGTCGCTAGTCACACGAGTCAAGCCTTCTCTTCCGCTCTGAACAACGAATTGGTCGAGCAGGCGCCAGAGCTTACCTCGATTCTATCACCCGTCGTTGAGGAGGAGCGATCGCTGAGTCGCGCAGGCAGTCCTGCTGCTAGCGAGGCCTCTTCATCCTTCTTCGCAAGCGATGCCGGCGCCAACAAAGATGAAATCTTCCACAGCAAGAGTTTCTCAAGCCAGCGAGAGGCTGGTATCGGCCACTTGGCTCAGCCAGTACACCAGCCGACCACTCACGAGCGACTTAATCCGGCTCCTATCCTTCACGAGCGTATCTATGCAGCAGCTGTTCTCGCAACCAATGGCAGCAAGGAGCTCTTTAATAGGTACTGGAAACCCGCCCTCGGTCTCTTCTTAGCACTCATCCTTGGTTCCATGCTCGCCGTCTTTGGCATACCCATCGCAAGTCGCATCCTAACTCGTGATTCCGTCTCCCCGTCCATCTACCACCAAAATTCTGATCCCCAGATCACCTCCACAGTCGTCTCATACATTTCCAGGCCCTCGGATCCTGCTGTAATCAGCCGGCTGAACCACCTTGAATCCCGTGTCGTTTTTCTCGAGGATGAGCTGGCCCGTAGCCGCGCCTCAAATGCGTTACTCCAAGCACCCTTCAACCACATCTCCGCGAGCATCGGCAGCACTATACTTCCTGGTTTCACGTCCGCGACCAAGCGCACCTTCTCCAGTCTTTTCATTCCGTTCTCCAAGTTTTGGTCTCCTCCAGGCATGAAAGCCCCAATTACAGCCCTGCAACCCTGGACTGAACCAGGGGAATGCTGGTGCACGCCTGCCAATAAAGCCGCTCTTGGGGTACGAGCACCTTATCCGGTGAAAGCTAGTGCCGTTACCGTTGAGCATGTCCTTGCCGACGATCTTGCTGGATCTGGGGCGGACCTAGGCACCGCACCGAAGCTCATCGAGGTCTGGGCTCATGTTTCTCCCGGGGAAGGGCAGAAGGGCGAATGTCTGGGCTCAGCCCCAGAGAATGTAAATGCTTGGACTTGCCTCGGCCGCTTAGAGATCGCACATCACGTCCGCGAAGTTAAGTCGTGGACTATGGACCTAGCCATAAATGAGCTTGTCGCTCAGGATTTTGTTTTTAAAGTGTTGGAAAATCTGGGTAACAAAGAAGCCACTTGTCTATACCGCGTGCAGCTGCACGGCGTCAAGATGTGAATCTACGGCATATTTTCAGAGACATAAAATGATCGCGCATTTTGCGAAATACGATACACAATTCGTAGACGTAAGATGAGCTTTTTTTCGGACTCTTCTTTCAATGATAGCGTCTTACGAGCAAATTAAAGAATTTCGGCCTCTTAAATTCGCAAACCACATGCACAACCCAACCACAACGTGCAAGACTGATTCATTTACTAGTTCATCCGTTCGTTTCTTTGTTGCAAGCTTAAGTGGTCATTATTGATAGAATTCGTCAATATTAGCTTCTGATATTACTGCGTTCCTTGCGCCAGACTAGGATCAATGGGTCAACAAATCACAATGAGATGCATAAAACCAATGTCAGGACATTGCCATCATGTTTAAGATTTAAGATCGTATTGAAAGAATGCAGTGAAATCGGTCAGCAAAAGCCTACCAGCAGTTGTGCATATCGACTGTTCGCTGAACTTACGACGACCAGACATATCTATCTTGAGATCGACGAATTCAGTGCGTCAGAAAACTTTCCAAACGTCTCGAAAAGGTCTCATTGATCAATACAAACATGTTCTATTCATCGCATTTGGCCTAGTTCTGCTGCAGTGATACAAGTCACAAGCGAATTTCGAGTCTCACACCCATGTACGACTAACGGTCTTCAACACCCAGTTCAGCTTCATCTTCCAACTCGCTGTTGTCTCACGACTTTGTGCCATATGCCTATGCTTCGCAGCACCATCCACCTGCAACATCTTTGATGTCTTTGTTGATCCTAAAGCCTTTCTGTCCTTACCAGAGACCACAGAAGTTCCGCGCACAAATATCTCGCACGCCTCTGCGTTTGTTTTGTTTCGTGTTCTCGTTCTTGTTGTCTGGTGCCTGTCAGATAGTCTTGCGTTAGCCACTAGCATTCACTTGTCCAGACAGCTGCATCATGTGTAATTTTCCAAATGCTAGGGATCATTATCACTTCTTTGAGCTTCCGAAACCGAAATGATGCTTCTTCTCTTTCTTCTCCTTCTTGCCACTTTCGCTCGGGGCTGGCGAACCACTTAGTTTAATAAACCCAGGGCCGCCACTAGCATTGCTACCTGGTCGCGAATGAGAGGGTCCATTGCCATTGACGCGTAGATTCTGCATGTGTTGCACGGGTGGTATCACGGAGCCAGGAGGTGGGTTAGGGGTGGCAGCAGCTCCTGCCGAGCCTAACTGTGGTGCCTTCACCATGGGAGGAGGTTGCGGTCGATCATCCTCGAAAAGATGTTTCGGAGCCTGCTTTGGGGGCTGGTCTTGGGGAATGCCCAGTCGTCTCCTCTCTTGAGATAGGTCGCCAAGTTGTCGCATCCACAGACCTGGTGTGAGCATATGCGACGTAACCAGTGCGACGTCACGCGATGTCTCCTTCGTAATCTCATAGCATGAGCGGGCTTCCGAGTATGTGGCACCGCCAGCCATGACGACAATGACACGTTGGCGAGGCTCCGTGGACGAGAGCTTGTTTCTTGCCCATGTAGGCTTGGCGGAGCGCAAAGAAGATGACGGAATGGCTGCGTTGGCATCTGCTTGTTGTTGGCTTGGGTCGGGCCGCACAAATGGGAAGAGGTTGAAGTCCAGGGTTCCGGCAACATGTTTTTCAAGCAAAAGCTTGAGATTTGGTACAAATCGAGAAAGAAATGAGTCTTCTTCGCTTGGTGCGGGCGGTGGTTTCCTAGAAAACATGGATGATGGAGGAGGTCTCGTGTCCTTTAATTGCTTAAAGACTCTGGCGCCAAGTAATTCGAGATTGTGAAGCACCTCCTCGTCCTGCGCCGACAGTCCGGCATGGTTACATAAAAGACGGATGTCAGAAGGTAAAAGGCCATTCTTGAAAAGAACGTACATCGCAATCAGACGAAGTCTGTCAGGTGGAACGACAGCGTCCTCGTCTAACATACGAATCAGCTGATCAGCCACATTCTTGGGCTTCTTGTAATCCTCGTCCAATCCGGTTGCTAAGCATTGTTCTAATGATCCAAGTTCGGAGAGCTGGTGCTTTTGAAAGATATCCATACAAGCCGTAGCCATATTGACATTTAAGGAATACGCCTCCTTCATCTCTTGAAATTGTGGTAGACCAGCAAGCATTGTCTTGATGGTGTTGATATTTGTTGTAGCCGCATTGGAGTTTTGAAAATGCGGGTTGTCCTTTACAAACTTCTGGAAATCCGCTTCAATACCAGAGATTGTGTTCGCCATGAACGTATGCCGGTATTTAGTCCAGATGGCATCTTTCTCGCTGATTTCCATATCCCTCACTTCTTCATTTTCTTCGCCTTGATTGATCACAGTCCTGTAAGTGACCTTGTCTCCTTCTTTTATTGGCAGTAGATCATGCACCATAGCCTGGAAGGTAAACTCATGTACGAACGGTGCAAACAAGTCGAACGAACGATCAACAACGTACAATGCGCCGCGAGGACGGTTTGACGGCGGAGGGAAATTCTGGTTCCACTTTGCATATGTGTCTATCTCATTTTGTATTGCGTTCGCAAGATGGCTGCAGAGAACATGAGCTTCATGCGAAGGCTCAGGGTTTAACGGAGCGTAATAGCGAATTGTAGGATATTCGCCCAACGAAACACACGTAGCCACGACCTATCCATAGCTGTAAGCTCTCATATTCCTTTCATATCATATTTTACCTCGCACCTTTTGTGCAATGTCTGCTATGGTCTGCGGAACCAGATTACTACAGGCCGGGTGATACAGTTTAGGGAAGCTCCATGGGTCTCTGAACGTGACCAGTTGGGACTCTCGAGGGTAGTATTCAATGTTTATGACCCTGAAATCGGCAACTTGGCTTTGCGCTATCTGTGAGCGATCAATTCGCTGCCGCAGCACTGGAGGAACGACTGCGTGGGAAGTCTCAGCACAAATTCATAGCAACCGTCTGCAAAGACTTTGTTCTCACTGCTTGTCCATAGAAGCCAACTCCTTCGATAGCGCCCGCGCTCGAGATCTGCCATAACGCAGTCAACAACGTAAGGTAGCGGTGCGAGTATGTACACGGCATCCATATCCTGAGCTTGCCGCTTCTGCTCCAGGATTTCGATGTCTGACGTCTGGGTCAGCATTGAAATACCTCATCTTTTGACTATCTATGCGTGGGAAACGACATACTGGTAATGTTTTCGTTGAGTATATCATCCTCTTTGAGCACATTGTCCAGCAACTTCTTCGTCTGCTCGTCCACAACTAGTACTTTCCACTGTTCCACATGTAAGCCCGAAAGCCCCCGAGTAGATGGCGACAACACAAACATCTCCACGAGTCGCATTTCGAATGGCATTCAGAATATCTGAGGCATGCATTAATTCAGATGATCGCAATGTACTGACAATGCCGCTGAAACATACCGTCTTTCTGGCTCTGAATCACATTGAGTCCCATGGCGGGCTTGTAAGCAAGCACTACGCTCAATATTCGCGACGATAAGTAGGAAGACCGCCAATCCCTAGGATACCATATGCGATTCCGATACTTCAAAGAAAAGGTCAGTAGGCTACAAGAGCGGGTAAAAGGTGAGGTGGTGCCTTGAATGTGGGATGCTGCAGATGCGGAGCCTATTGCCTGGAACACGGCGCCCACTTGATCGACGTCAGGGTCGCTGCACGTCCCTTCTTACATCCCAAAAAAGAGTGTGATCTAATGGCCTCTCTCAGGGCAAGCGTTGCGGAAGCTAGAATTTCTAATCAGGCCTACAACCATCAGATGCGAGCGGATACTTCCTTTCGCAGGACGCAAGGCCTGGTGATGCCCGCTATACACTCACAGCCATGGCAATGCATCTTCTGTGCATCTGGGCTACATCATCTATCTCGAGCTCGGCAAAGTCGCCTCCCACAGCATATCGTCGAACAATATGGTTCATTTTCCACGGCCTCCCGCGTACAGAGAACAGCTTCCGTGGTTCGCAAGATGTATGGTAGAAGTGCAGATTGGACGGCATCAAACCGGCCCTTATTTAGGAGGGTGAAGGCAAATAGTAAAGAGGTCAAGGGTTACGAGCAGGTTGCGTACAAGATGCTCCGGAAGAATCGATTCAAACGTATCGTCCTGGATCGTCTCGATGCCATCGAATCAAAGCTGAAGGAGTCGCCTATATTCCAGCTACCTGGGTTGAACAGCGACCAAGTTGACAAGGCCCTGGCCCAGTTCCGTTGGTATGTCAGGGAGAGCATTGGCAATGACACTCGCGGTAGCAAATTCAGTTCCGTCCACGATCTTCAAAGCAAGCTTTTTGGGGCCATGAAAGATAACGGACAGAGCGGTTTAGATAGCGAATTGCAGTATGCGCTATACAACCACTTCTTAGGAAGGAATTTTTCCGCCGAGGACATCGAGAATCAAAAGGCGTTGGCAGATCTCCGTTACCCGACCGAATGGTTTCCTTTGCCACGCGCCATGCACAGGACGATTCATGCTCACATCGGACCTACCAACTCGGGCAAGACGCATCACGCGCTGAAGAGGTTGGAACAAGCCAGTGCTGGTCTGTACGCGGGTCCTTTGAGATTGCTGGCACACGAGGTATACTCGAGGCTTAACGCAAAGGGCAAACCTTGCGCACTCGTTACAGGAGAGGAACAGAGACTACCTGATGGATGGAATAGTGCTACAGCCAAGGTCATATCTGCGACTGTCGAGATGACAAACTTGAACTCGCAGTACGATGTCGCCGTAATAGACGAAATACAGATGCTAGGAAGTCTGGAGCGAGGTTTTGCTTGGACACAGGCATTGCTTGGGCTACAAGCCAAGGAAATTCACGTCTGCGGCGAGGTTAGAGCCCTGCCAATCATCCGCGAACTCGCTGCAGCGGCAGGAGACACGCTTGTCGTGCACGAATACGACAGGTTGACAAGCTTGAAGATGGACCAGAGGAGCCTGAACGGATCCTTCAAAGATCTGCGAAAAGGAGACTGCATAGTTACATTCTCGGTGGTCAACATTCATGCTTTAAGGACCGAAGTGGAAAAAAAGACGGGCAAAAAGGCAGCTGTGGTTTATGGGAGTCTTCCACCAGAGACAAGAGCGCAGCAGGCCAGACTGTTTAATGATCCTAATAATGATTATGACTATCTTATTGCCAGTGATGCCGTGGGCATGGGCTTAAACTTGTAAGTTTCAGAGGAGCTTCGTCGAGTATACACGTCCAATGTTCAAAACTGACAACGAGAAGGAGCATCAAACGCATCATTTTCGAGACAGTGCACAAATATCAAAACGGAAAGTATACGACGTTGACCGTTTCTGAAATCAGACAAATCGCTGGTAGAGCAGGAAGATATCGTACATCCCAACAATCTCTCAAATCAGCCGAAAACGAGAATAATGCAGATGAAGTAAGAGAATCTGGTAGATATGACGTCTTCAAGACTGATTTGCATCTCAATGCTGGAGAGTCTTCCCTGGATGATAACAGTGTAGGAGGGAATTTGGATACCATAACCCCGTTGAATGCGCAGCTCTCTTCACGAGCAGAATTCGACCCACACACTGTCGGTCTCGTAACGACGATCGACCATGCAGATTTTGGTGTCGTCAGATCTGCCCTTGAGACAGAGCCTCCTGAGCTTAGTTTTGCTACACTTCAGCCCCCTCCAGGAATTGTGCAACGATTCGCATCATATTTTCCCCCGGGCACGCCTCTGAGCTATATCTTGCTCAGGCTCGGAGAGTTGAGCGCTACCTCGCACAGGTACAGGATTTTCCACAAACCCGACATGATTATGATGGCGGACCTGATTCATGGCATCGAGGGTTTGAGTATGGAAGATAGGATGATCTTCATTAATGCACCTGCAGCAATACGCGAGCCTACCTCTTCACAAGCTAAATTACTTAAAGAGCTTGCCCAATGCATTGGGAGTCAACGCGGCGGTGAACTCCTCGCGCTGAAACACATGAACCTTGACGTCCTTGATGAGTCCACCGAGGGCAGCAAAACTCGTCTTAAAAATCTGGAGGAGTTGCATAAAGGTTTAGTTTTGTATCTTTGGCTGAGTTTTCGATTCCCTGGTGTCTTCACGCAACGCCCACTCGCCAATTATGCCAAAGAACTCGTGGAGAATGAAATTGAGGAGACCCTCAGGTTGATGACCTTTAGTCCTAATGCAATACATAGAGAGCGGATAAGGAAGAAGAGTAGGGTTGAAGATGAGATCATGAGGGCCATAAGAGAGGAACAAGCGCTGGGGGGCCAGATACAAGTTGCAGAACCAGGGTTCCGTTCTTCAGGCGCTGAAGACATGATGGAACCGGAAATGGACAATCATCAAATAGTTGCGAAAGAAGGCGAGAAAATGCCTGAGAACGAGGATTGCGAATACCCGAATCAGGAAATATCCGCAGTCGAGAGTGAGGCCTTCGAATCGAAAAGGCAACGGCGGGCGGCAACATTAGTGTTAGGAACCCTTTCCTAATCCGACAAGACCTTACTAGCGTAAGCCACTTTAGAAGGGATGAGCTTCCAAGAGCGAGGGAGGAAGGGACTTCTATAGTATATTAGAAAAAAATAAATACACTATTAGGAACCCTTTCCTAGTGTCCATTATAAGCGAGTGGCCTGTATAAGCGAGTTGCCTATTTATCCTACCATAGCGCGTCAATTATCTTTCAATAATTATATAGTAATCAAAACTATAGCAATTAATGTGATTCACAAGCTAGTCGATCACCTAACCTAGTCGATCACCATGCCTACCTTAAAATCTTTTAATAAAGATATTATCATACAACAATAAAATATTAATTAATTATCTAAGCTGAAACCTAATATTTAGAATATATATAAGCAGTATACTTAATTAATCTATAAAGGCTATATAGAGTTTCCACCCAGATATGACGCACCCCCAGATATGACTCGCTAAATGCATATTAAGTATATATAATACATGTTATTTTCAATAATACCTATTTGATTATCTTATAAACTATTAGATTAAGAAATATAAATTCAGAATGTTAATCCAGAATGAGATCTATGATATATTTCTTAGATAATAGAATGAAAATATTAGTCATTCAGGTATTAGGTAATAACCGAGGTATTCAACTAACTGAGGTTATATGAAAAGCGGGGTAATTGGTCTATATAAGCAATAGGACCTACCTTAGTTTTGTAAAGTAAGTAAAACAAAATCTATATCTTAAAATATATAAGTTTTCTTCTATATAAATCTTATTAAGCATCCACCCTCCAATAGCATAGCTTAACAGGTTATGAGCCCGGGTTAAGTATATACCCTCTTATTGTTAATCCAGAATGAGATTTATAATATATTTCTTAAATAACAGAATGAAAATATTAGTCATTCAGGTATTAGGTAATAACCGAGGTATTCAACTAACCGAGGTTGTATGAAAAGCGGGGTAATTGGTCTATATAAGCAACATGACCTACCTCAGTTTTGTAAAGTAAGTAAAACAAAATATATATCTTAAATATATAAGTTTTCTTCTATATAAATCTTACTAAGCATCCGCCCTCCAAAAGCTTAACAGGTTATAAGCCCAGGTTAAGCATATACCCTCTTATAACTAAAGATTTATATATTCTTTTTAACTAATAGAGTCTACCTAATATTTTAGAAGACTCTATTACCTATTTTAGATATATAAAAGGTCATATATAACTAAGAAGATTAGTACACGTGACTCTTATATAACCTTATAGATATCTAATCATGTGATAGCATAACTTATATGCTCACATGATAATCATATAACATTCACATGATTCCATAAAGAGCTTGGAAATAGGTCTTGAACAAAAGATTGAGATACTTATAGCTATAATTATAATATATATATATATATATATATTATAGACTAACTAAGCTAGTTAAGTCTATAGAGACTAACTACCATCTTAATCTTAAAGAAGGTTATATCAAAAATGGATATCACGAAATTTCCAAAATTAATAGGCTCTTCTAATTATAACTTATAGTCTATTAGAATGGAAGTACTATTAGTTAAAAGAGACTATACGGATATTAAAAATAATACTATTACCCTTAAAGCAGCTGGTAATAATAAAAGCCTATATAGAGAATTACTAGTTAAGATTAATAAGGTAAGTACCTTAATTAAGCTTATACTAGGAGATGGGCCATTATTATAATTAAGGTATATTAGTGACGCTAATATATTATGGAATAACCTTAAAAAACTATATGGTTAATAAGGTTTTAGTGCTGAATTTATTAGTTATAAGGAGCTAATAAATACTATACTTAAATTTAGTAAAAATAATATAGAGGTTTATATCCATAATATAAAAAGGCTCCTAAATACCTTAGCTT